>NC_058409.1:31776031-31778249 GCF_002201575.2 Neomonachus schauinslandi | reverse complement strand
AAAGAGCACATGAGCAGGGGCGGAGGGAGAGGGAGAAGCAGACTCCCCTACTGAGCAGAGCATGCAATGTGGGGCTCAATCCCAGGACCCCGGGACCATGACCTGAGCCAAAGGCAAACACTTAACTGACTGAGCCACCCAGGCGCCCCTAAACTTTTTAAATTAGCTTTCATAAAAACTTTAGAATAGTTTTACTTCCACTCACAGGTCAACCCGTTAGACAACGAGAACACACAAATCATTATTACTTTTCACAACAGAATGTCAAGTGTGCTGACATTAAAAGCTTTTTATATCAACAATGTAAAAAAATGGCTACCATTAATTACCTATTATGAACCAGGTGGTTTATATGTTATCACTAGTCCTCACCACAATCTTTCAAATTATATATTATTGTCCCAATTTTGCTGAAGCTGATAGACACTATATAAGTTGTCAAAGGTCACAAAATGAGTAGTTACCTCATTTCAAAGCTGCTACTTTTCTATGAAACTACATCTGAGAATACCAATAGCAGATAATCCCCAGAGCACACACATTTGTTCATTCACTCACTCAACAAATTAATGAAGCCTATTTAGCTCACCTGGAAGCATTAGTTGAGATCACTGATTCTTGAGATTCAGCTGAAGGGTCATGATTGTTCATTGCCCTAACTTAATGATTTGTCTCTAAATCAGGTTAAGTGAACAGAAGTCAGCATAACTGAACTATCGCAGGTTTCCCAAATAATTTCTATTGTGTGTTATGTCTTTCATTTTGAATTGACCACCATGTGAGAACTGGCCTTGTGATAAATGTTTTGATAGCTTTTACAAAACAGGAGGTCATACTGCCTGCTCCTCCCAGTGATATCACTTAGAAAGCTCTACTTATTAAGTTCCATGGGAACTTAATGTCAATACAAAATTTCAGGTAGACTTAAAAACTTCCTTTTTAAAAAATCAGACAAATAGAACCATCCTATGTTTTCTTTTTTTTTGTACTGGTTGTCACGAAACATAAAGTGACATGTCAATTCATTAGCAGTAACTGCCTCATTTTAGGGCTATTTAATTACCTTTCTTTCTCAAATGATTTCTAATCTCTTTTATAATTCTAGATATGAACTACTGGATTTTTGAAAGGAGATTGGTAACAAAGAGAAAATAATAAGGATGCTATGATCCCCTACACCTTTACAGAATTCACCCAAAGATCCAAACTTCTTTTTTTTTTTTTTTTTTTTTTTATTCATGAGAGACAGAGCGAGGGAGAAAGGCAGAGGGAGAAGCAGGCTCCCAAAGAGCAGGGAGCCCGATGCAGGACTCGATCCCAGGACCCTGAGATCATGACCTGAGCCGAAGGCAGACGCTTAACCATCTGAGCCACCCCGGTGCCCCAAAGATCCAAACTTCTTACAGGTTCCAGCAATGCTTTCCCAAGAATAATATGAATTAGCATTCAATTTAGGTTCAACATTATACAATAAGCATTAGGTTCTCAAAAAACACTTAGAATCTGAGCACTTTCCATAGTTTTTTCTATGTGTGAAAGTTATGGAAACTTACATAAGAAGAGAGACTACTGCAAATGCACCACATTACCAAAAATGCATTCAAAACACAATTTGTTAACTGAGTGTTTCACAAAGTCATCATCAAGATCATCAGTATGGGTAAACTAAAGAAATATCTCCCCTGGAAACACATACATACATTGAATTCCCCAAAATCTACAGTGGGGATAAAAAATAAACAATCTCTTCAGTTTTTCTTCATGACAACACTTACACTGTTTGCATTTATTTTTTTAAGATTTTACTTTTAGGTAATCTCTACACCCAACACGGGGCTTGAACTTACAACCCCAGATCAAGAGCATGCTACTCTTACTCACTAAGCCAGTGGGGCACCTCTGTTTGCATATTTCAATGACAAAGTTTTAAGTATGTAGAAAATAAACTCAGTATATTTGGAAGTTCAAGAATTATGTGAAACCATGAAATGACTTAGGACCTAAGAAAGTATAAATGTATGCACCCCTATGACCACAATTACTTCACTTTAAAAGAAACTAAATGCACTTTATGAATTTGTTAGCAACTTCATGTGTAGTTAGAAACCCCTCTACTCATAAAAGTTTATTTGAAATTGCATTTATACTTTTCATAAATTAGAGTGAATCCCTCTACAAGAATTTGGGGTTTCAATGGATAAATTGACATCAGATGTTC
>NC_058409.1:31758583-31775531 GCF_002201575.2 Neomonachus schauinslandi | reverse complement strand
TAGATATCTGAAATATGGATCACTTTGTTTTTATTCCATTTATACTTTCTATTTAAGCTAAGTTCTAACTTGTTCCCTAAAAAATACCTTAGTCAAGGGCATCCTCTGAAGGCCACTCCGTGATTTAGGGACAGTGCCAGTTGCTTTTTTTTTTTTTTTTTTTGCTACGGTGAGCCAACTGCTCTTTATAGTTCTGTGTGACTTCTTCAGCCACTGCTGTGCTGGCTTCCAGAAGACTCCCTGGGATAAGCGGAGACCAAGAGTAAAGTTGTATTGGCCTTTTCTCCTTCTTGCCCACAGGGTAGAAGCTGTGCCACATGTGATGCACTCTGCTATAAAAGCCCCAGACCCATAAAGTCGTCATCATGAACCACACACCGCATCTTGACATGAGGAAGTTTCTCTGTGACATCAGTTTTTCTCTAACCTCTTGTATTCCTGGGTGTCCGTATTTTAGAATCGCCCATTAGGTTTTCTTAGTTTGCTTTAGTAATAGCAATTTCTCAGGCTTCCCTCGAGACCCGATAATCAGAATCTCCAGGTGGGGGTGGAGTCATTCCTATACAGGTATCCCCGCTTTCGCATCATACCACTTCACTTTTATTTAAGACCTACATTAGTACCTGGTCTCACCAACCAAAAGAAATCTGAAGCGGATTTTCACTTTTACACACACACACACAAAAGGGTGCAGAGTGGAAATCGCATTCAGCCTTTGTTTTGCTGAGGGAGCCCACACCTGAACAGCAGGAACAGCGCCTCCACTCTCCTTTCCCAGGAACTCCACTCAGCATCTCAGGATCCAGCTGCCCTAGCTTTGAACTGTGTCTGTGAGCTTCCGTGCTTTGTCTCAATTTATTTTGTGCCTCTGTCAACAAGGTATGTCCTAAGTTCTCAGAAAAGTCTGAGAGGTTATTTTGGGGGTCTGGGAATGCTCGAAATTTTTCCATATAAGTTAATGATAATTGCTTCTTCGCTTTATGCCATTTGGGTTAGGAAAGTTTTCATAGCAATGCTGTACTTTCAGATGGGGCGGGGGGGGGGGGGGGGCTGTATTTAAAAGCTTCCCTGGTAATTCAAATTAGCCAGGCTTTAAAACAACCATTAGAAAGTGAGTACTTACGAACAACCCCCTCCATCTTCAACACACTCCTTGAGAGAATAATGTTGGGAGTTTTGATCACAACTCACTTTCTAGCTATTCAATTAAATCAAAAGCTTGGAAATGCTGCTGTGGGGTCATTTCACCCCCTGATTTTCCTCGTCCCCTGACCTTTCTCTCAGCATTTTGCCCACCTCTCACTAAGCTGGAAATTTTTCTCCTGTACATTTGGACATTGACAGCCCTCATCACTGAAGCCCTTCCTCTCTGCTGCTGTATGAAGAACCTGTGCCTCTCTGGTGTATCCACAGTGCTACGTACCTAGCAGAAACTTCGTAAATATACTTAGAACAAATCCTACTCCAATCTGTAGACCCTAAATTTCAGGAAAGCTTTCATTGAAAAATGAGAGAGTTGATAATGCAGGATGGATGGCTTTGTAAATTTTCTCTGTGCATCCACTTTCAAAGATATGTACAAGTTGTTGGAAAACATTTCAATAAATTCTATTCTAGATGGTGCGTATTTATACACAGTTTAGAGGATGGTTCTACTTCATTTAAAATGAATTATCTCAAGTATTAAAACAGAAGGTATTATTTCATAATATTAGCAGTTTCCAAGCTTAAAGGTATTAGTTCCTGACCAAAGTAACACAGTAGGGGCAAACCTGTGACGGAAGTGACAGTGGATTTCTCCTCCAGGTTAAATATTCTGAAAATCGCAGACGCCAGGATCCAAGGTTAACACCACAGTTATGAGGCAGCAATGCTAGTTCCATTTCTCATTTAATCCTGTACCCTGACTGATGCCATTCTGTGATAAATGCATTCATTTTCAATAGCTAAAAGAGGAGGGAGGGCTTCCAGAGGAAGAACACAGAAAGGCTATATTGCTTGAGAATTTACAGGATCACTTTCAGATTTATATCCCTTGAAACTAGGACTAACGCTAAATATAAACTTAGAGTTAATACAATTGAATTTTAGGTCAATAAAAATATTTTTAATTAAAAATGATGATCTGAGATTATTCAGTGTTTAATAATAGAATGAATGGCAACCTTATTCCTCTTGGATTTTTCATATTACTGAGATTTTTCATATTACTGAGGAGACAGGAGAAGCAGAGTGAAGACAGAATAGGCCTTTTTGCGCATTAGCACTGCTAGCCTGTTTTTCTCCTGGGAACATGAAAATCCACCTCTTAATTCCACTCCTACCATTTGATTAGTAGATATATTTCTGTGTCAGAGGCATCAACATTCTGTGGACAGGGAATTGGAATCACTAAGCAGTCATGTAAACTTAAGATAATCACTTAAATTCCCTGTGTCTGTTTGCAACTAGACATATTTATTTGGAAACTCCTCCATTTCTACATCCCAGGGATGGAATAAGATTTATATGACATTCTAAGTGTAAAAGCTCCTAGAAAAGTTAACAAGCTTTATAAAAACAAGGTAGAGTTTATGACATTTTTGATCTGGGACTCTTGCTACCTCTTTGTTGGCCATAAAAGTTTCTTAAAATTTTTTCTTTCTAAAACATGAGAAGATGATCGTATACCAATTCATCTAGATCAAGGTTTCTCAGTCTGGGCACTATGGATATCTGAAGCCATATTTAGTTGTGCTTTGCAGGATGTTTTACAGATTCTCTGGTCTTTACTTACTAGAAGCCAGTTGCATCCCTCCAGTAGCAATAATGAAGAATGTCTCCATACGTTGCCAAATGTCACAGGGGATGGGGGGGAAAGCAAATAACCTCTAGTTGAGAACCACTGACTTATATTCAATTTTTAACATGTGGGCATAAAAATTATTTTGTTAAAAGTACATCTGACTTTATAAGATATGCTTAAGTATGCCAAATAATAAATTATATGAGTATATATGTAAATGTTCATAAAAAATCAGTGATGATGCTGTCAAACCCATGATTAGCACACTAGATGTTATTAAAATACGATTAAAAAGGTAAGAGGCATGTTAAAACAAGCATCATGAAAAGTCACACAACAAAAAACTATCAAGGTAAGAGCACAATATTAGAAATGCATACCAATTAAATATTTGAATATGATCAGATACCATATCATCAAAGCTTAAATGCAAAATAAGAAACAGATAATTAGGTCAATTTAAAGTTAATCTTCTTCTTAAATTGCTAAAGCAAAAACTGTAATGTCATCAGATGACACCAATCAAGTGCGTGTGTTTGAAATGATCAAGGCTTAATTATTTAACAATGAAGAATGAGAACAGCCCAGACTCTCAACATTTTCTGAATTTCACAGTTGGTTCTTAAAGTCCCCATTATTTTATGATACTCTGTCAGAGCTGAAATGTAACAAAAGAAAAAAAAGTATAATTTCCTCACATTTTATGGTTTTTATTACTATTGTTTTGGCAGCTTAAGGATACCAGCCATCTGGTTCCTCTGGAGAGGCTTAAGAGTGGTAACTGTGTGGTCCACTGTGAAAAACCATCCTGACTGAAAGCAATGAAAAGCTCCCCCACCCCACTAGTGCCAAAGATTAGGGAGCAAGGGAGACCGAGGGTGAGAGAGAGAAAGAGAACTTCAAGGTCAGGCAAAGGCAAAGAAAAGAAAAAAACGAGGAAGATAGATGCCTCATTTTCTAGTATTTTACCAGTTACCAAGTTCATTCTTAAGTCTTACTGATTATCTTCTTCCTTTAAAATAAAAGCTCTATTTTATGAACCATAATAGTTTGTAAATCTCTTACTTCTCCCTCACACATTTGAAAAAGTCATTAGAAACAGCTGGATAAATCTGACTTCTATTTAACTGTCTTCTGTTTCATGCAATTACAAAATAAGAGTATGCAATCTAATATTAGATATAATTTTTCTTCCTGTTCTCTACCTGCAAAAACAATGAACCACCCAATCACATGTTCTGCCTTGAGTAAAAATCCAGCAAGGTGCTACATAACAGAACTTTTGCTAAATCTCTCCAGATATTATCTTGTTTAATCTCAGCATGAGGTTAGGAGGAATTGGTTATACTGTGAGAAGTACACTTGAATATGGGGAATCTTTTGCTATAGGATATTAATTTAATAGTGGTATTCGATTGAATAAAAGGAAGAGAAGTGAGTGAGAAGATGGACTATAAGGCAATTTAGGAAGCTGGAACAATCATGCAATCATGAACTAAAGGCATGAACTAAAACCTAGAATTGGAATGTGGGAAATTAAAAAAAAAAAAAATAGGAAGGGCATATATGAGAAACCTAAAGTAGAGCAATAGGGCTTGGCAACCAGGGGAAGTTGGGGAAGAACCACGAAATAAACTAGGAGTCAGCCATTCCCATGGATCTAGTTTAGTGCAAAGCCAGACTGTCTAATATCAGTAGACAACTTGATAACTCAGAGTTGCTTAACAGTTTAAGAATCTCTATTATAAAATTGCTAGTACAATTTTAGTTGTGTTAACTATTTACCCTACTGACATCATTGCCCTCACTCCTATCACTTGTTATCTTACTTCTTGATTAAAAAAACATTGGGAACAAATTCTCTCCTGTTTATCAAAGTTTCAGTAATGAAGGATTCTACATATTCTTAGAGGCAATGGTGAAGTGGGGGAAATCAGAGCAATTGCCAGCCCTAGAATGGACCCAAGTGTTTGATTTCCCATTCCCTCAATTTCAAACCATGCCAAAGGTGGTGAAGGAGGAAGCCAGGCCAGGAGGGACTGAAAAAGAGGTCATATATACCCTAGTGTAAGGACCAGCTCAAACTCTGAGGCTACTCTCAACAAGTACCATTTGCAGCCTCCAATTCCATGCAATTTCATCTGGCTCCCGGATAGCAGATTCTCCAGTACAAGTGTGCTTTCATTTTGACTGTTCACCTTGGGGCATCCAGCTAGACCTGTAACTCTCGAATGAAACCACTGACAAGTTGATTCTCATACAATAGCTTCCTTTCTCCCCAAAGCTAGATTATCTCTACCTCTTCACATATATCCCTTCATCTCCTGTCTCACAGAAAGTCTCCACCTCAAAGCTCAACCCTTCAATCTCTTGCTTTCTTTAAGACTTGGCTCCTTCAATGACCCCCTTATTTATGAGAATCTTCAGTTCTTCCTGCCTTCAATATTTCTTCTTTGTTGCTTCCATTTTCCCAGTCTCTAGAGACATACTTTGGCCTCCTTTTATCTGAAAGAAAAAGAAATGTTTATGTCATCCAACCTCCCCTTTAGCTCTCAGGACAGCACAGCCTATCATGGTAGCTAGTGTTCCTCATGAAATGCCTGCATGGCCTCTCTGTGTCCCTACACCTCTCATCACAGAGCTGCTTTCTTTCTCTCTTTAAGTCTAAAATTAGGGACACTTGGGTGGTTCAGTCAGGTAAGCTTCTACCTTCAGCTCAGGTCATGATCCCAGGGTCCTGGGATAGAGCCCTGAGTCGGGCTCCCTGCTCAGCGGGGCACCTGCTTCTCCCTCTGCCTCTCCCCCAACTCCTGGGCTCTCTCTCCTCTCTCTCTCTCTCAAATAAATAAATAAAATCTTTTTTTAAAAAAAGACTAAATTTAATTCTGGACATCTATCAAAAACCTGTTTCTTCTCTCCCAAAGTAGCACCTTCTGTTCTTCATTTCCCTATTTCTAGTCTATTCCAATCATCTCCCATCTCCAAATATGGGTTCCTCTCCAACACCATTTTTCACACTCAACCCATCTCCCAGGCCTCTCAGTGCTTTCCTTGCAGCCCTCCGTTATTAATCATTCCCGTTTCCATCCTTCCTCCATCATACTCATCTAAGCTATTCTACTGTAATATATATCTAAGTATGCTAGAGAATTCTTAAATAATCTCGTGTGTAATATAGGAACGTTTCTTGGCCATTTGTCATCTTATTGTTATCTACTTACATGTATAAACACACGAGCTTGGAAGACTGCCATTGGAAAAGCATGGTACAGATAATTTCATTTCCCTTGGGACAATTTATACATGTTATACCCATGGCAATACACCAAATCACAAGGTTCTCATTCTATAGTCCTTTTGTTTTTTGTATAATGTCATAATAATTAGTAATATCTATATTATTACAGAGATAGAAAGCCCCTTTCAATTGTCTGAATGATAAAAGGAAAGTTCTCATTGTATCTCATGATTACCAGTCAACATAATCAACTTTCTGTCTGCTCCTGTCCTGGCTTGCTCCTCTACCACCTTTGGCATGATCCAAAATTCAAAGAATGGGGAATAAAATTTACAAGTTGGAAACTTCCTTAGGGAGACATGTAGTGCAGATTTTGAGAGCCTAATGGGGAGAGCATAATGAAAGAAAAGGATGCCTCAAAGAAAGCAAAAGCCATTGAAAATCAATTGTGTCTATTTTATAATTTTCCTGAAGACCCAAAGATGTGGGTCAGGGGCATTATTGTAAACGCACTCCAAAAAACTAAAGCTAGAACGAAACTAAGTCTCTGAACTAAGGCACCAGTGATGGGCACAAGGCTTCCTCCTGGCTGCCCAGTATTGTTCAGAATATACAAGAGAGGTGTGTCGTCTTGGCCTATGTTCATTTCTCTCCAGCAGGTTTGTGACCTTGACCAAAACGAAGAGCATCTGGCAGTCACTTCACTTATCTAGCGCAACCTCACTTATCTAGCGCAACCTCACTGATGGGGTATTTTATATTTTATTTTGATATATTGATCAGGATAGACTAACTTCTGTACAACCTAAAAAAAATCTCAGTTTAATTAAATTAAACTCACTTTCATGATAAAAACACTCACCAAAGTAGGAAAATAAGGAAATTTCCTCAACCTGATAAAGTGCAGCTATGAAAAATCCATAGTGAACAACACACAAAATGGTAAAAGTCTGAGTGCTTTCCCAACATGACCAGGAAGAAGATAGGATATCTGGTCTCATCATTTTCTTGCAATCTTGTACTGGAGGTTCTAGCCAGGAAATTGGGCAAAAAAAAAAAAAAAAAGAAAGAAAAGAAAAGAAATAAGGCATACAGACTGGGGGAAGAAAAGAAGTAAAACTATTCCTATTTACAGATGACACAATGTTGTGTACAGAAAATCCTAAGACATTCCCTAATAGTGTATTATTTTTTTTTTTTAAAGATTTTATTTATTTATTTGACAGAGAGAGACACAGCGAGAGAAGGAACACAAGCAGGGGGAGTGGGAGAGGGAGAAGCAGGCTTCCCGCTGAGCAGGGAGCCCGATGCGGGGCTCGATCCCAGGACCCCGGGATGATGACCTGAGCCGAAGGCAGATGCTTAACGACTGAGCCACCCAGGTGCCCCCCTAATAGTGTATTATAATAAACAAAACTGCAGAATAAAACATCAATATACAAATATCTACCGTGTTCTATACAATGAACAATTTGAAAAGAAATAAAGAAAGCAATAAGCTTCCAGTTATGGAACAAATCAGTCATGGGGATGAAAGGTACAGCATAGTGAATATAGTCAGTGGTATTGTAATAGCGTTTTATGGTGACAGATGGGAGCTACACTTGTGGTGAGCATAGCATAACCTATAGAGTCTCTGAATCACTATGTTGTACACCCAAAACTAATGTAACACTGTTCATCAACTATACTTCAATTTAAAAAGATATTTTAAATTTTTTTTAAAAAGAAAGCAATATTTTATTTACAATACCATCAAAAAGGAGAAAATACCTAAGAATGAATTCAACAAAATGAATGCAGACTTGTACTTTGAAAGCTACAAAACGCTGTTAAAATAATTGAAAGCATCCTTGATATGTTCCTGATCTTAAGGGAAAGGCTCTCAGCTTTTCCCCTTTGAGGGTGATATTCACTGTGGGTTTTTCATAGATGGATTTTATGAACTTGAGGAATGTTCCCTCTATCCCTATACTCTGGAGAGTTTTAATCAGGAACACATCAAGGATGCCCACTCTCACCACTATTGTTCAACATAGTACTAGAAGTCCTAGCAACAGCAATCAGACAACAAAAAGAAATAAAAGGCATTCAGATTGGCAAAGAAGAAGTCAAACTCTCTCTTTTCACAGACGACATGATGCTTTATGTGGAAAACCCAAAAGACTCCACCCCCAAATTACTAGAACTCATCCAGCAATTCAGTAATGTGGCAGGATACAAAATCAATGCACAGAAATCAGTTGCTTTCTTATACACTAACAATGCAACTGTAGAAAGAGAAATTAGAGAAACGATTCCATTTACAATAGCACCAAAAAACCAGAAGATACCTCAGAATAAACCTAACCAAAGAGGTAAAGGATCTATACTCTAGGAACTACAAAACACTCATGAAAGAAATTGAAGAACACAAAAAGATGGAAAAATATTCCATGCTCATGGATCGGAAGAATAAACATTGTTAAAATGTCTATGCTACCCAGAGCAATCTATACCTTCAATGCCATCCCGATCAAAATTCCAATGACATTTTTCGAAGTGCTGGGACAAACAATCCTAAAATTTGTATGGAATCAAAAAAGACCCCGAATCACCAAGGAAATGTTGAAAAAGAAAAACAAAGCTGGGGGCATCACGTTGCCCAATATCAAGCTATATTACAAAGCAGTGATCACCAAGACAGCATGGTACTGGCACAAAAACAGACATACAGACCAATGGAACAGAATAGAGAACCCAGATATGGACCCTCAACTCTTTGGTTAAATAATCTTTGACAAAGCAGGAAAAAACATGCAATGGAAAAAAGACAGTCTCTTTAATAAATGGTGCTGGGAAAATTGGACAGCCACATGCAGAAGAATGAAACTCAACCATTCTCTAACACCATTCACAAAGAGAAACTCAAAGTAGATGAAAAACCTCAATGTGAGACAGGAATCCATCAAAATCCTAGAAGAGAACATAGGCAGTAACCTCTTTGACATCACCCACAGCAACTTCTTTCAAGATACATCTCCAAAAGCTAGTGGAAGAAAAGCAAAAATGAACTTTTGGGACTTCATCAAGATAAAAAGCTTCTGCACAGCAAAGGAAACAGTCAACAAAACAAAGAGGCAACCCACAGAATGGGAGAAGATATTTGCAAATGACACTACACATAAAGGGCTGGTATCCAAGATCTATAAAGAACTTCTCAAACTCAACACCCAAAAAACAAATAATGAAGTCAAAAAGTGGGCAAAAGATATGAAAAGACACTTCTCTGAAGAAGACATACAAATGGCTAACAGACACATGAAAAAATGTTCACCATCATTAGCCATCAGGGAAATCCAAATCAAAACCACACTGAGATACCACCTTACACCAGTTAGAATGGCAAAAATGGACAGGGAAAGAAACAACAAATGTTGGAGAGGTTGTGGAGAAAGGGGAACCCTCTTACACTGTTGGTGGGAATGCAAGTTGGTACAGCCACTTTGGAAAACAGTGTGGAGGTGCCTCAAAAAGTTAAAAATAGAGCTACCCTATGACCCAGCAATTGCACTACTGGGCATTTACCCCAAAGACACAGATGTAGTGAAAAGAAGGGCCATATGCACCCCAGTGTTCATAGCAGCAATGTCTGCAATAGCCAAACTGTGGAAAGAGCTGAGATGCCCTTCAACAGAGGAACGGATAAAGAAGATGTGGTCCATATATACAATGGAATATTACTCGGCCATCAGAAAAGATGAATACCCAACTTTTACATCAACATGGATGGGACTGGAGGAGATTATGCTAAGTGAAATAAGTCAAGCAGAGAAAGTCAATTACCATATGGTTTCACTTATTTGTGGAACATAAGGAATAACATGGAGGACATTAGGAGAAGGAAAGGAAAAATGAAGCGGGGGAATTGGAGGGAGAGATGAACCATGAGAGACTATGGACTCTGAGAAACAAACAGCGTTTTAGAGGGGAGGGGGAGGGGGGATTGGTTAGCCCGGTGATGGGTATTAAGGAGGGCACGTACTGCATGGAGCACTGGGTGTTATACGAAAACAATGGATCGTGGATCACTACATCAAAAACTAATGATATATTGTATGGTGACTAACATAACATAATAAAATTTAAAAAAAGAGTATAAAAAAAATCTGGGGGTCAAGTTAGGGGGAGAAATCAAAGAATCAATAGCTAATTCTGTGGCCCAGATAATCAAAGCATGGCTTATGGAATGAGGGACAATTAAAAGGGATTATGTCATGGGGGGCGGAGCAAGACGGTGGAGGAGTAGGAGACCTGGATTTCGTCTCCTCTCAGGAATTCAGCTGGATAGGGGTCAAACCATTCTGAACACCTACAAACTCAACAGGAGGTCGAAGAAAAGAATAGCAACAACTCTGAACAGAAAAGCGACCACTTTCTGGAAGGTAGGACGTGCGGAGAAGTGAATCTGAGGCGATATTCGGGAGGATAGACGGCAGAGGAGGAGCCTCCGACGGCGCTTCTGGCAAGTGATAGAGCTGCGGAGCACGGAATCGGAACGTTTAGAAGTCGGCTCCGCTGAGGGACGTCACTCTGCTGGCTAAGCGGGGGGTGGAACCCTCGCGGGACAGTGTGGTCTCAGGACCCTCGGGGTCACAGAAAGACTGGGGGTGCCTGAGTGTGGCAGAGCTCCCAGGTATCGGAGCAGGGAAGCCGGCTGCAGAAACGGAGCCGAGGCGCGGGCTCTCAGCTCCGGGTTGCCATAAACCATGATCCGAGGCACAGTTGGGCCCCTGCTCCTCCAGCAGGGACCCAACAAGAGGCAGATCCAGGGAGACTCACCTTCCTCCCCCGGGAGGAGCCGCGCGGGAGTGCACCGCAGGGATCTGCTGGGCTTGGAGACTCCACACGGGGTCGGGGGCCAGAGATAGAAACGCGCGGTCACAGGCCGGGTGAGCACGGAGTGCGGCTGGAGACCGGGGAGACGGGAGTGACTGACGGCTTTTCTCTGGGGGCTCACTGAGAAGCGGGGCCCCGAGTTCTCGGCTCCTCCGCGGCGGAGATTGGGAGGCCGCCATTTTCACTCTCCGCCTCCAAAGCTGTACGGAAAGCTCGCAGGGAACAAAAGCCCCGGAGAGCAAACCCGAGCAGATTACTTAGCCGGGAGGGGGCAAGGGTGGGGGAATTCCCCGGCAGAGACATTTGGAAACCACGGCAACAGGCCCCTCCCCAGAAGATCAGCGAGAACAGCCAGCCAAGACCAAGTTTACAGATCAATGAGAACGGCAGCACTCCAGCGCTAGGGGAATAATGCACATAGAATTCATGGCTTTTTTACCATGATTCTTTAGTCTTTCACAGTTAATTTTTTTTTAACTGTATTTTTTTTTTGAATATTTCTTTTTCCCTTTTTCAACCAACATCTTATTAATCCCTTTTTTAAAAAAAAATTTTTATTTTTCATTTTTATTTTTCGTTTTTAGAGTCATATTCTATCCCTTCATAGTAGTTACCCGTATTTTTGGCATATATATATAAGTTGTTCTCTCTTTAAAATTTTGAGATAGTTTCTTCTAACAGATCAAAATATACCCTAAATCTCTAGTGTATGGTTTTTTTCCTACTCCCCTGCCTGATCACATTCTCTCCCTTTTTTTTCCTTTTTTTTTTAAATCCTCTTCTTTCTTTTTTCAAACAACTTCTTATCAATTCCTTTTATAAAATTTTTTATAATTTCCATCTTTATAGTCATATTCCATCCCTTCATCATATCAACCCTTATTTTTGTACATATATAAGTTTTTCTTTCTTTAAAATTTTGGGAGGCACTTTCTTCTAACAGACCAAAATACACCCAAAATCTAGTGTGTGGCACTGATCTATATACCAGCCTGATCATATTTGATCACATTCTGTTTTTTTTTTGTTTTTTTCTGTTTTTGTTTGTTTTTATCTTTATCTTTTTCTTTTCCTTTTTCTTTTTTTTTCTTTTTTCTCTATTTCCCTTTCTTTTCTCACTGCTTCAGGTCTTTTCTGATTTGTTTAGAGTATATTTTCTGGGAACGTTGTTAACCTGTTAGCATTTTGTTCTGTCATTAATCTATTCTCCTCTGGACAAAATGACAAGACGGAAAAAATCACCTCAACAAAAAGAACAAGAGGTAGTACCGACTGCCAGGGACCTACTCAATACGGACATTAGTACAATGTCAGATCTAGAGTTCAGAATCATCACTTTAAAGATACTAGCTGGGCTTGAAAAAAGCATGGAAGTTATTAGAGAAACCCTTTCTGGAGAAGTAAAAGAACTAAAATCTAACCAAGTAGAAATCAAAAAGGCTATTAATGAGGTGCAATCAAATATGGGGGCACTAACTGCTAGGATAAATGAGGCAGAAGAGAGAATCAGTAATATAGAAGATGAAATGATGGAAAATAAAGAAGCTGAGAAAAAGAGAGATAAACAACTACTGGATCACGAGGGATGAATTCGAGAGATAAGCAATACCATAAGACAAAACAACATTAGAATAATTGGGATCCCAGAAGAAGAAGAAAGAGAGAGAGGGGCAGAGAGTATAATGGAGCAAATTATAGCAGAGAACTTCCCTAATTTGGGGAAGGAAACAGGCATCAAAATCCAGGAGGCACAGAGAACCCCTCTCAAAATCAGTAAAAATAGGTCAACACCCCAACATCTAATAGTAAAACTTACGAGTCTCACAGACAAAGAGAAAATCCTGAAAGCAGCTTGGGAGAACAGATATGTAACCTACAATGGTAGAAACATTAGATTGGCAACAGACCAATCCACAGAGACCTGGCAGGCCAGAAAGGACTGGCAGGATATATTCAGAGCACTAAATGAGAAAAATATGCAGCCAAGAATACTATATCCAGCTAGGCTGTCATTGAAAATTGAAGGAGAGATAAAAAGCTTCCAGGACAAACAAAACCTAAAGGAATTTGCAAACACGAAACCAGCCCTACAAGAAATCTTGAAAGGGGTCCTCTAAGCAAAGAGAGAGCCTAAAAGCAGCATAGACCAGAAAGGAACACAGACAACATACAGTAACAGTCACCTTACAGGCAATACAATGGCACTAAATTCCTATCTTTCAATAGTTACCCTGAATGTAAATGGGCTAAATGTCCCAATCAAAAGACACAGGCTATCAGATTGGATTAAAAAACAAGACCCATCGATATGCTGTCTGCAAGAGACTCATTTTAGAGCCAAAGACACCCCCAGATTGAAAGTGAGGGGGTGGAAAACCATTTACCATGCTAATGGACACCAAAAGAAAGCTGGGGTGGCAATCCTTATATCAGACAAATTAGATTTTAAACCAAAGACTGTAATAAGAGATGAGGAAGGACACTATATCCTACTTAAAGGGTCTATCCAACAAGAAGATCTAACAATTGTAAATATCTATGCCCTTAACATGGGAGCAGCCAATTATATAAGGCAATTAATAACAAAAGCAAAGAAACACATCGACAACAATACAATAATAGTGGGGGACTTTAACACCCCCCTCACTGAAATGGACAGATCATCTAAGCAAAAGATCAACAAGGAAATAAAGACTTTAAATGATACACATACACTGGACCAAATGGACTTCACAGATATATTCAGAACATTCCATCCCAAAGCAATGGAATACACATTCTTCTCTAGTGCCCATGGAACATTCTCCAGAATCGATCACATCCTAGGTCATAAATCAGGTCTCAACCAGTACCAAAAGACTGGGATCAGTCCCTGCCTATTTTCAGACCACAATGCTTTGAAACTAGAACTCAATCACAAGAGGAAAGTCGGAAAGAACTCAAATACATGGAGGCTAAAGAGCATCCTACTGAAGAATGAATGGGTCAACCAGGAAATTAAAGATGAATTAAAAAAATTCATGGAAACAAATGAAAATGAAAACACAACGATTCAAAGTCTTTGGGATACAGCAAAGGCAGTCCTAAGAGGAAAGTATAGAGCAATACAAGCCTTTCTCAAGAAACAAGAAAGGTCTCAAGTACACAACCTAACCCTACACCTAAAGGAGCTGGAGAAAGAACAGCAAATAAAGCCTAAACCCAGCAGGAGAAGAGAAATAATAAAGATCAGAGCAGAAATCAATGAAATAGAAACCAAAAGAACAGTAGAACAGATCAACGAAACTAGGAGCTGGTTCTTTGAAAGAATTAACAAGATTGATAAACCCCTGGCCAGACTTATCAAAAAGAAAAAAGAAATGACCCAAATCCACAAAATCATGAATGAAAGAGGAGAGATCACAACCAACACCAAAGAAATACAAACAATTATAAGAACGTATTATGAGCAACTCTATGCCAGCAAATTAGATAACCTGGAAGAAATTGGTGCATTCCTAGAGATGTATCAACTACCAAAACTGAACCAGGAAGAAATAGAAAACCTGAACAGACTTATAACCACTAAGGAAATTGAAGCAGTCATGAAAAATCTCCTAAAAAACAAAAGCCCAGGGCTAGATGGCTTCCCAGGGGAATTCTACCAAACATTTCAAGAAGAATTAATACCAATTCTTCTGAAACTGTCCCAAAAAATAGAAATGGAAGGAAAACTTCCAAACTCATTTTATGAGGCCAGCATTACCTTGATCCCAAAACCAGACAAAGATCCCATCAAAAAGGAGAACTACAGACCAATATCCCTGATGAACATGGATGCAAAAATTCTCACCAAAATACTAGCCAATAGGATCCAACAGTACATCAAAAGGATTATTCACCATGACCAAGTGGGATTTATCCCTGGGCTGCAAGGTTGGTTCAACATCCGCAAATCAATCAATGTGATACAATACATTAACAAAAGAAAGAACAAGAATCATATGATCCTCTCAATAGATGTACAAAAAGCATTTGACAAAGTACAGCATCCTTTCTTGATCAAAACTCTTCAGAGTATAGGCATAGAGGGTACATACCTCAATATCATAAAAGCCATCTACAAAAAACCCACAGCGAATATCATTCTCAATGGGGAAAAACTGAGAGCTTTCCCCCTAAGGTTAGGAATGTGGCAGGGATGTCCACTATCACCACTGCTATTCAACATAGTATTAGAAGTCCTAGCCACAGCAATCAGACAACAAAAAGAAATCAAAGGCATCCAAATTGGCAAACAAGAAGTCAAACTCTCACTCTTTGCAGATGATATGATACTTTATGTGGAAAACCCCAAAGACTCCACCCCAAAACTGCTAGAACTCATACAGGAATTCAGTAAAGTGGCAGGATATAAAATCAATGCACAGAAGTCAGTGGCATTCCTATACACCAACAAGACAGAAGAAAGAGAAATTAAGGAGTTGATCCCATTTACAATTGCACCCAAAACCGTAAGATACCTAGGAATAAATCTAACCAAAGAGGCAAAGGATCAGTACTCAGAAAACTATAGAATACTCATGAAATTGAGGAAGACACAAAGAAATGGAAAAACCTTCCATGCTCATGGATTGGAAGAACAAATATTGTGAAGATGTCTATGTTACCTAGAGCAATCTACACATTCAATGCAATCCCCATCAAAATACCATCCACTTTTTTCAAAGAAATGGAACAAATAATCCTAAAATTTGTATGGAACCAGAAAAGACCCCGCATAGCCAGAGGAATGTTGAAAAAGAAAAGCAAAGCTGGCAGCATCACAATTCTGGACTTCCAGCTCTATTACAAAGCTGTCATCATCAAGACAGTATGGTACTGGCACAAAAACAGACACCTCGATTAATGGAACAGAATAGAGAGCCCAGAAATGGACCCTCAACCCTATGGTCAACTCATCTTTGACAAAGCAGGAAAGAATGTCCAGTGGAAAAAAGACAGTCTCTTCAACAAATGGTGTTGGGAAAACTGGATAGCCACATGCAGAAGAATGAAACTGGACCATTTCCTTACACCACACACAAAAATAGACTCCAAATGGTTGAAAGACCTCAATGTGAGACAGGAGTCCATCCAAATCCTAAAGGAGAACACAGGCAGCAACCTCTTCGACCTCAGCCGCAGCAACTTCTTCCTAGAAACATCGCCAAAGGCAAGGGAAGCAAGGGCAAAAATGAACTATTGGGACTTCATCAAGATAAAAAGCTTTTGCAAAGCAAAGGAAACAGTCAACAAAACCAAAAGACAACCGACAGAATGGGAGAAGATATTTGCAAATGACATATCAGATAAAGGGCTAGTATCCAAAATCTATAAAGAACTTATCAAACTCAACACCCAAAGAACAAAGAATCCAATCAAGAAATGGGCAGTAGACATGAACAGACGTTTTTCAAAGAAGACATCCAAATGGCCAACAGACACATGAAAAACTGCTCAATATCTCTCGGCATCAGGGAAATCCAAATCAAAACCTCAATGAGATACCACCTCACACCAGTCAGAATGGCTAAAATTAACAAGTCAGGAAATGACAGATGTTGGCGGGGATGCGGAGAAAGGGGAACCCTCCTACACTGTTGGTGAGAATGCAAGCTGGTGCAGCCACTCTGGAAAACAGTATGGAGGTTCCTCAAAAAGTTGAAAATAGAGCTTCCATATGATCCAGCAATTGCACTACTGGGTATTTACCCCAAAGATACAAAAGTAGGGATCCGAAAGGGTACATGCACCCCGATGTTTATAGCAGCAATGTCCACAATAGCCAAACTGTGGAAAGAGCCAGGATGTCCATCGACAGATGAATGGATAAAGAAGAGGTGGTATATATATACAATGGAATATTATGCAGCCATCAAAAGGAATGGGATCTTGCCATTTGCAACAACGTGGATGGAACTGGAGGGTATTATGCTGAGTGAAATAAGTCAAACAGAGAAAGACATGTATCATATGACCTCACTGATATGAGGAATTCTTAATCTCAGGAAACAAACTGAGGGTTG
>NC_058409.1:31747814-31758083 GCF_002201575.2 Neomonachus schauinslandi | reverse complement strand
GTGATGTTGTACTCGGCCTGGCTCTCTCTGTCCAGCGCCCCATTTGTCACCAGGGTATAGAAATTCTCTACTGATGGCTTCAGGACGAAGGGGAGATGGTCTTGGACGGAACACACCATCTTTGCATTGTTCCCTGAATCTCTGTCTCTAATCCTAAAGACAGCTACTACTGTCTCTGGTGAGTTTTCTGCAATTGGGCTAGTAAGTGACGACATGAGCAGTTCCGGGGGATTATCATTTACATCTGTTACATGGACCACCACAGTACATTTTCCAGAAAGCCCTCCACCATCTTTGGCCTGAATAGTTAATGTATAAGTTTGTATTGCCTCGTAGTTCAATTCAGCTTTAAGATGAAGATTGCCAGATGTTGAATTGATTTGAAACGTTTTGAGAATTCTTTCAGTAGCGTAAAAAAATGCATAGACTATTTCTCCATTACTTCCGGTATCTAGATCTCTAGCTGACACAGCGACAACCAGGGAGCCAACAGGGCTGTTCTCGGGCACCTGCACCTTGTAAAGCGACTCTACAAATTCAGGGACGTTGTCATTTATGTCCAGAACTAGGATGCGTATGAGGGTGGTTCCCGATCTGGGCGGAGAGCCACCATCCAAGGCGGTGAGGGTTAACCTGAGCTCAGGAACCTCTTCACGATCCAGCACTCTATCCAGTACCAATTCGGGATAAACATTCCCCTCCCCACTATCACGGATATTAATATGGAAATAGACATTGGAGTTAATGGTGTAGTTTCTCAGGTTGTTGATTCCAACATCTGAATCCTGTGCACTTTCTAGGAGAAATGTTGCCCCTGGAGTAGTACTTTCTAATATGTCCAAGGTAATCTCTCTATCTAGAAATACTGGAGAATGATCATTGATGTCTCTGACCCATAGTTCAGCACGGAAAATCTGAAACGGCTTTTCAAGTAACAACTGGAAAGGCAGCACACACGGCTCTGTGGGGCCGCACAGTTCCTCTCGGTCTAATTTCTCATTTAGAAGCAAATCACCAGTAAGCGGATTGAGGAGTAAAAATCGTATGTTCTCATCTGAAACGATTCTAGATCCCCGAGCTGACAGTTCCCCCGCCCCCAACCCCAGATCAATTGCTAGGTTGGCCAGAAAGGTCCCTCTGTCCGTTTCCTCTGCCACAAAATACCGAAGAGGTTCTGCGCCAGCCCAAGACACTCCCAAAAACACACAAAGAAATAACACTTGCCTTTTCTGCACTGCACGCACCACTCTGGCCTCCATTCTTTGTTTTAGCAATCTTTCAAAACCACGTTCACTCGGCCTCAAGCAGCTCTCAGAAATGGCAGAAACCGAATCCTTAGAAATGAGCTGGATAATAGCAATGCTCGTGGGGAAGAGTCCCACTTTTCCCCAACTCCATCACCACGGTTTCCTTCCCTCTACTTTTCTTGTCTGGCCAGCTTTCCTCTGAACGCTGGAAATTCTAACATCCTTTGTGCGGATATTTCCCCCTCTTTTTAGCCAGCAGCGCCACCTTGCGTTTTGTGGATGTTATTCTCTTTTTCAAGACTAGAACAAAAAGATGGCGGATTAGAGGAACTGCAACAGGAGTGATTTTTTTTCCCCCAAGTGTCTTTGCGGTTTTATTATATCTTTTTCCTCAGATGGTCACGGTAATGTTAGTAGTTTACATTGATTTTCCCTCTGATAGTCTGAATTTTCAGAAAAATAAATTTGTTGTTTTCCTTAATCTGGGAACATGAAATTAAATTCTGCCTTCCCACCAGGAGTAAATCTTAAGAAAACTTTCTCCAGTTTTTAAATGAGTTCGGTTTGGTGGCTTTTCTGGTGGTATATCTATGACTCTCTTTCCCATTTTACTTTTGGTTTTCGATCTGTCCAGGTTTTGTTTAACTTTAAAGTAATTTGTATTTAATTTTATAAGCCATTCATTTTCTCTAGGTTTGCAAAATTCATTCTATTTTTTTTATCTTTAGGTGTATCCCTATTTGTTAGTAATGTTTAATGTTTTGTCTCCTTTTTATTCTTGGGGAGACTTGCAAGGTCTATATTTTGCTGATATTTTAATATGCATTTTTTTCCAAAAAGGTATATGAACTTGGTTCAAAATCAAATATTACTAAGTGGCTTAGAATAAAATACAATTGTTTTCTGCCCTTTCCTTACTTTCCTAGCTCCCTTCCCAATAGCCAGCCACTTTAATCTCTTTGTTATCTCTTCTGCTTTATTCTGTATTCTGCTGTATTTTGATTAATTTTAGACATTATCAATTGACTCCTTATGTTGGATTAGGTTTTAGCTCTTGTACACTTTCAAGGTCGGTTCATGCCTTCCTTTAGTTGCAGTATCATTGGGAATATTATTGTGTACAAATTATATTTTCTTTCTCATTTTTTTCTTGAAGTTAATAATTGCCTTGCTTTTTCATTTACTTGATTTTCTTTTTTAAATATTTTATTTATTTGAGAGAGAGAGAGCACAAGCAAGAGGGAGAGGGAAAGGACGAAGCAGACTCTCCGCTGAGTGCAGAGTGGGAAGCTGGGCTTGATCCCAGGATGCTGAGATCATGACCTGAGCCAAAGTCAGACGCTTTACTGACTGAGCCACCCAGGCACCCCTATTTGATTTTCTTTATATTTATCACTTGTTCTTCCCATACCTCCAATTGCTTCCCAGTAGGATTTTCCACATGACCATTCCCATATCTCCTGAGATAGCAATTTTCTTTAAATTGGGTGGTTGTTCTCAAAATGTGCTGCATTGCTATCATCCTGGAACATTTCTTTGCCTTCGTGCTTGGAATTCTGTTTGCCTTTTATTCTGGTTGGATTTCCTATTTCAAGGGTTTTATTTCTTCCTCCTTTTTGGTTAACTCTATGATTTAATAGATCACATCCTATAATAGTTTCATCTGATTGAGGAGATGTCAGGGGACTTGCTGATGATATCCTCCAAAATGCCTGTCTCTTGAGTTATACAGCTCCAAATTAGACTAGTTTGCCCTTGAGACACAGTTGTCATCATGGGATCATCCTTGAACATCATCTAGAGATTCATTTCACTTCTTTTTTCAATATTCTCTTTTCTGTTTCTTCTGATTTCCTCTCTCTTGGACTACTCTAGCATTTTGATAGATATCTTCTAGTAGTTTCCAGAGAAGAGTGTATGAGAGTTAAATTTTGTTGTGACCTTGAGTGTATTAAAATATCTTTAGTCTACCCTTGAACTTGATTGAAAATTTGATTATAGAGTTCTAGGTTGAAAATATTTTTTCTTCAGAATTTTAAAATATTTTGTCAGTGAGTTCCCAAACCAATGTATTTGTTAAGAACTCTAAGGCGAATCTTATTTTATATCTTCCTGTATGTGACCTGTATTTTTATTTCCTGTAGTATTTTGTCATTGCACCAAGCATTTTCAGATTAAACACTGATGTGTCATGGTTTGAGTTTATCTTCATCCATTGACAATTAGTAAGTTCTTTCTACTAGGAAATTAATTTCCTTCAGCTCTTAGAAATTTTCTTGAATTACTTCACGGATAATTCTTTTGTTTGTTTCTCTCTCTCAGTTACTACAAATCAGATGTTGAGCCTCTTTACGATCTCTAATTTCCTTATTTTTTTTCTGTTTGTCATCTTAAAATACTTTTTGCAATATTTCCTGGAATACTTTCTTAACTTTACCTTCAAGCTCTTCTTGAGATTTTCATCTCATTATGTTCATATTTTACAAGAGCCCTCTTTGTTAAGAGGATGTTTTCAAGACAGCCCTCTGTACTTATTTCTCAGATATAATAACTTCTTTTCTCATCTGATGATATTAATTATAGCTGGGGTTTTTTTTTTTTAGATTTTATTTATTTGACAGAGAGAGACACAGCGAGAGAGGGAACACAAGCAGGGGGAGTGGGAGAGGGAGAAGCAGGCTTCCTGCCAAGCAGGGAGCCCAATGCGCGGAGCTCCATCTGAGGACGCTGGGATCATGACCTGAGCCGAAGGTAGACGCTTAACGACGGAGCCACCCAGGCACCCCTAATTATAGTTGTTTTTTTCAGGTTTTCTTCTCTGCAAACTTTTTCTCCAATTTACCTTCTTTCCTCTTTGCTTGTTTTTTGTTTCTGTTTTTCTTTTTAGAAACTTTCTTCAGGTGTCTCATTCAGGTGTCTGTTCTTAATTTAATTTGGTATACTAAGGAGCTAAGTGATAGCTCTGAGCATGTTGGCAGGGTTTATCCATTTTAATATGTACTCTACGGTGAACTGAGAGCACTTGTAGTTGGGGAAACCCCAGTGTTAGTCTGATTAGGTCTTTCTACTTGGACTGGTCAGACTACTCAACTCTATAAAATCTTCTACCCAAAAGGAAAAGGCATAGATTGAAAAGGTAAAGGATTGATGGGAGAAGGGAGGTGGAGATCTACATCACTCTGGATATGCTAGGTAATGCTTCAGTATCAAACAACTCCAAATCTCAATGGCTTAAGACAATTAAGGTTGATTCCTTTCTTATACTACAATATCCTATACAGTTCAGCATGGAGCCCTTACAGTGGTCAGTCAGGGATCCAGGTTTCTGGAGACTCCATCTTCACCTATGCTTTCAGGATCACTATGTTGGAGAAAGTAAATGTGTTAAACCATGTACAGTCTCTGAAAGCTTTAGCGTAGAAGTTATATCATTTCTTCTCACATTTTATTGGCTAAAGGAAATTACATGGTCATACATAATTTAAAGAGGAAATATTGATATTCTGCCAGGGGCGCCTGCATGGCTTAGTTAGTTAAGCATCCAATTCTTGATTTCAGCTCAGGTCATGATCTCAGGGTCATAAAATCGAGCCCTGAGTCAGGCTCCACACTGAGCATGGTGCCTGCTTAAGATTCTCTCTCTGCTCCTCCCCCAACCTTGGTGCACCCATGCTTTCTTGAAGGAAGGAAGGAAGGAAAAAGGAAAGAAAGAAGAAAGTTAATTCTGCCTTGTATCTGAGACAACTGAAACATCTGTGATTGGTCCCAGTGATTATCATAGCGTTTTAACAATCAGTCAGCATTCAATGTTTAGATGGTCACTTATTTCCACCACCCATATTATCCTGCCCTCAATTTTTTGCCAGTGGAACCTCTAATATAATGACTCTCCTTTTTGCGGTCATGAGAAATCAAAACTCCAGGATCAGAGAAATAGGTTGCTCATTGACTGCAGGGGGGAAAAGTGATCTGCTACAGATTTAACCATTTTTCAGGCAATTTTAATATGATCCTCCATATTTGGCACCCTGTCATCATTTCCAGAGTATCTAGGGCTGACAGCTCTGATGCTTCTGAAAATCCTGCTGTCTAAATAGGATTGGTTCTCAGCTTTTCCCACTTCAGGATTGGTAGTTGGTTTGTCAGTCTAAGTCATTCATCTACTTTCTAGCTACTAAGATTTTTCTCTGTTGTCTTACACCTTATTCTTTCCATTCTTTTAAGTTTATGTTTTTGAAAATAGCTCTTCATTTTTATGTTAATGCACATTTAGAGGAAGTCAAATTAAAGGTACATATCCAATCCACCAATTTAACTAAAAGTAAATACTCTTGAATTTTTCAGAGAAATAGACTTATGTTTTATTGGTTAAATCTTCTGTGGTTATTATTTTAATTAATTTATGCTTTTATACTTATAATCAGTTTCTTTTATTTTCTTCCTTTTTAAAAATTATTTTTTTAAATCTTGGGTTGTTCTTTGCCTGTTTGTTCTCAATAAACCTTGATTTCTAAGACATGCATGTAAGCCTCACAATTTTCTCTAATCATTCTTTGGTTCTTATCTTAAATATCATTTTGTTAAGAAGTTTACTATATCAGCCAGAATTATGTTCTGTGTAATTTCTATATATAAATATGTTCTTTGTAATTTCAACCTGATATTATAGAAGAACCCAAAATGACAATGGCTAACACAAAATAGAATTTTATTTTCTCTCATAAAAGGCTAGTGGCTTGAAATGCATTCAGTGTTATCTCCAATAGTCACTTTCCATCTTGTTTCCATCTTCAAATCATGGCCTTTACTTTATGGTCCAAGATAGCTGCTTAATATCCACCCATTAGATCTCCATTCAGACCAACAAATGGGAGAAAGGGAAGGCTTTGTCTTCCTTTTTTAAGACTACTTCGATGAAATATTCCATGGCACTTGTACTCCCACCTCAGTGGCCATAACTTAGTCATAAGACCAATTCCAATCACATCAGAAGTTGGGAAATACAATCTATAGCCCACATATCCCCATGGGCAACTAAAAATGAGAGGTCTATTAGTAACAAATTAGGGGAGAACATATATTTGGGTGAAATGAGTGGGCTATGGCATACCCACTCAGACCACACCTATAGCTCCCACTGCCCACTAGGAGCAGATAGGGTCAACTAAATTGCCTGCTTGGATTGATTATTAGAAGAGCATATGATCGGGGCGCCTGGGTGGCTCAGTCGTTGGGCATCTGCCTTCGGCTCAGGTCATGGTCCCGGGGTCCTGGGATCGGGCCCGCATCGGGCTCCCTGCTCCGCGGGAGGCCTGCTTCTCCCTCTCCCACTCCCCCTGCTTGTGTTCCCTCTCTCGCTGTGTCTCTCTCTGTCAAATAAATAAAATCTTTAAAAAAAAAAAAAAAGAAGAGCATATGATTTCATTTCTACATATTGGTGGTGTGATTTGTAGCCAAAAGAATTCTTGTTTCACTGAAAACTTAGCCCCAAAGCAATAAATAAATTCAATTGCTGGGGCAAGATTCTTTTTGAACTAATGATGCTTCCCCAACTGCCATCCATTTCTACTTCCTTTTATGACTTTTTAAAAATTCTGGGTCCAGAAATCTTAAAACTCCATTTTAAGGACTCCTTTGAATTATTATTCTGGATGCAAATTAGGCTTTACCAGTGAAATGCCTTCAGATGAGCAGTTTTGGTAGTAATAGTAGCTTCCTGATTTCTGTACTGCAACAATAGTAGAATGACTTCAAAACCAGGAGTTCAGTGCTGGCTCTCTCACTTTTGCTTGTCCAGTTCTTCTGATTTTGTAATTCCTTCTAGCAAATAGCTTTTTTTGGTTAGATATACATAGAGTTTTTTATTGTCCTGAATTCTGAATAATTCACCTAAACTCAAAATTGTACATCTTCACTCAAATTATAAGGAATAGGAGCTTCTCAATTAGAGTTTGTAAAGGAAAAGAAGTAAAGTATAGGGGCGCCTGGGTGGCTCAGTTGGTTAAGCAACTGCCTTCGGCTCAGGTCATGATCCTGGAGTCCCAGGATCGAGTCCCGCATCGGGCTCCCTGCTCAGCAGGGAGTCTGCTTCTCCCGCTCCCCCCTCTTGTGCTCTGTCTCTAAAATAAATAAATAAAATCTTAAAAAAAAAAAAAAAAAAGAAGTAAAGTATAAAATCATCAAGCAGTTAGAGCACTATTCCCTTAAGCTAACACATCTTAGTTGGTTTAAGAATAGGGAAGAATAAAAAATTACAGGCACATTCCTAAGAAACCAAGGATGAAAATGTTTAATAAATGTAATATATATATTCATATATTCATACATATACATTCATGACAAATATATATATGTGTGTGTATTTAAAAATAGACCATGGTCTGAAACCAAATCATAGACACTTTCTTTCTCCCCTTATGTGTAACACAATAAATAAAATAAGTTTAAAAATTTCATTTTTGGAGCGCCTGGGTGGCTCAGTTGGTTAAACATCCAACTCTTGGTTTTGGCTCAGGTCATGATCTCAGGGGTCATGAGAAGGAGCCCCCTGTTGCTCAGGCTCTGTACTCATTGGGTAGTCTATTTGAAGATTCTCTCCCTCTGCCCCTCCCACCTCTCTCTCTCTCAAATAAATAAATATATATTTTTTAAAAATTTCAGGGTTGCCTGGGTGGCTCAGTTGGTTAAACCTCTGACTCTTGATTTTAGCTCAGTTCATGATCTCAGGGTCATGGGATCTGAGTCCCAAGTAGAGCTCCAGCTCAGACAAGGAGTCTTCTTGGGATTCTCTCTCTCCTTTTCCTTCTCCCTCTGCCCCTCCCCCCTAAAATAAATTTTTAAAAAATGTGTTTGTGAATAAATAAGGAAAGTGCTCAACATCACATCATACATTTTAAAAGACGATAATTTGTTCAAATGATATTCTAAATGATAAATTATTAGGTCAACAAAGCAAAAAGCAAATAGTGTAAACAGTAAAAGAGCATTTTATAAAATAAATATTTTTATAAATAAATAAAATATTTTGTTGTAGTTTTTAAGTTTATAAAGCCAGATGATAAAAGATAAAATGTTGAAAATCATTAATTTATTCAATTCTCATTCATCTATATTTACTGCAATATGCATTTTCCTAAGCATAATAGAGCTCTCTTTTTAAAAAGATTTTTAAGATTTTATTTATTTATTTGAAATAGAGACAGCGAGAGAGGGAACACAAGCAGGGGGGAGTGGGAGTGGGAGAGGGAGAAGCAGGCTCCCCAAGGAGCAGGGAGCCCGATGCGGGGCTTGATCCCAGGACCCTGGGATCATGACCCAAGCTGAAGGCAGACACTTAACGACTGAGCCACACAGGCACCCCACAAAAATATAGTTTTGAAGAGGTACATGCACCCCAATGTTTGTAGCATCATTACCAGCAATAGGCAAACTATGGAACGAGCCCAAATGTCCATCAACTGATGAGTGGATAAAGAAAATGTATTTATTTATAATGGAATATTACTCAGCCATCAAAAAGAATGAACTCTTGCCATTTGCAACGATGTGGATGGAGCTAGAATGTATAATGCTAAGTGAAATAAGTCAGAAAGACAAATACCATATGATTTCACTCATATGTGGATTTTTAAAAAGATTTTATTTATTTATTTATTCTGACAGAGAGAGACACAGTGAGAGAAGGAACACAAGCAGGGGGAGCAGGAGAGGGAGAAGCAGGCTCCCGGTTGAGCAGGGAGCCCGACGTGGGGCTCGACCCCAGGACCCTGGGATTATGACCTGAGCCAAAGGCAATGTTTAACAACTGAGCCACCCAGGCACCCCTCATATGTGGAATTTAAGAAACAAAACAGATGAACATATAAGAAGGGGGAAAAAAGAGGGAGGGAAACAAACCATAAGAGACTCTTTATGATAGAGGAAAAACTGAGGATTGTTGGAGGGAGGTGGGGGGGGAGTTCTAAATGGGTGATGGGCATAAAGGAGGGCATTTGTTATGATGAGCACTGGGTGTTATATGTAAGTGATGAATCACTAAATTCTACTCCTGAAACCAATATTATACTGTATGTTAACTAACTAGAATTTAAATAAAAATTTGAAAATGAAAAAAAATTCCTTTATTTTTTGTTCATATTGAATGTTTGAATCATGTGACTATATATTATTTTAAAAGATTGAGAATCATTATTTACATACCCAAACCATTTATTATGAAAAAGTAATCATCAGTCTACTAACATTTTTTCTATTTAACAGGAATTGAATTATTTAAAATAGTATCAGATAGTCTTGTTCAATATCAATTTTAAAAGAAAATACTCAACTTAGAAAACATCCAGATAAAATACTAGTTCCTTTGAGGAAACACAATAGTGTTTTTAAAACAACACTACAGAAACCCAACCATTTCCAAGGTAACAAAAAATTTTGTATGAATGAAAAGTATTTTTAAAATTGAAAGCCATCATTTCCAAGATACTATGCTGATAATCAGAAAACACAATTCTCTTAGTCATAAGTAGGTATCAGTGAACAAGCTCAAACATCAGGAATCTGAAAACATTTACGACCTCCAAAAATCTGACCCCCCAAAACTGAGAAACAATATTTCTCCACTATTGTATGAACATGCAAAATGTGACCTGGCTAAAAACAACAACAGCAAAAACAACAAACACCCAGAGATTCAGAATGTAAAATACTTCAACAAGCTGAAATAACTATAAATATGACAATAATTATTAATGTATGATTATGTAGCTCTTTATGTGAATGGACGGGTTGCGAACTAATAATACATTGGTTATAATTATCATTTATCTCCTCTTAAGGTGATATGCCTAACTGAACCCAAAATGATTTCTAAAGTGAGAGTTTTCCTCGGTGCCCCTACCAGTCCCTTCACCCACGAAATTGGGGATAATGGGCTTGAGGAATTTGAACTCATTGGTCCCCGAGTCTCCCCTCAGACGCACCTCGTACTGGTAGCTGTGCGACAGGGTCCCCGCGCCGCTGACGT
>NC_058409.1:31729265-31742814 GCF_002201575.2 Neomonachus schauinslandi | reverse complement strand
ATGTTGTACTCGGCCTGGCTCTCTCTGTCCAGCGCTCCTTCAGTTACCAAGGTGTAGAAATTCTCGACTGATGGTCTTAGAAGAAAGGGGAGATTGTCATCTATAGAACAAATAACCTGTTGATTTTGTCCAGAATCTGCATCTGACACACTGAAAACTGCTACTATGACCTCTGGCAGGTTTTCGGGGATGGGACTGACGAGGGAGGACATGGTCAGTTGAGGAGCGTTGTCATTTACGTCCAGAACCTTGATGACTAAAGAGCATTTTCCTGATAGTCCCCCGCCATCTGTAGCCTCAATATCCACGTGGTATGATTGAAATTCCTCAAAATCCAAAGTCTTTCTTAGTCGAATTTCTCCTGTAATTGCGTTTATTTCGAAGGGTTGATTAATGTCATCTCCCTGAAATAGGGCATAAGATACCTCCCCAAAGGATCCTGCATCTAAATCTGTCGCTGAGACGGTGATAATCAGGGAGCCCAGGGAATTGTTTTCAGGGATTTGTGCCTCATAGAGTTCCTGAGCAAATTCGGGAGCATTGTCATTGATGTCCAAGACCAGGATCTGAATCTCCGTGGTCCCAGACCTGGGCGGAGACCCACCATCCAGCGCTGTGAGGGTAAGCCTTAGCTCGCGCTGCTCCTCGCGGTCCAAGGCTTTGTCCAGCACCAGCTCCGGGAACTTCCTGCCATCGCTGCGATTGCGAGTGAGAACGTGAAAATGAGGATTGGAGCTGATTATATAGCTCTGAAGACTGTTGTTACCAGCGTCTAAATCCTGTGCCATTTTCAAAGGAAATAGCTTTCCTGGTGTAGTAATTTCTGATATTTTTAGTAGCATTTCTCTGGCTGGGAACTCTGGGGCGTGGTCATTTATATCTCTGACTCGTAAAGCAGCCTGAAAAAACTGCAAGGGATTTTCCAGTAACACTTGAAAAGGTAGCACGCATGGCTCAGTGGAGCCGCACAGCTCTTCCCGGTCCAGTTTCTCATTTAGCAGTAAATCATAGGTCTTTGGGTCAAGCTGCAAATACTGTCTGTTCCCCTTGAAAACAACCTGGGCACCACGCGCAGCCAGTTCTCCTCTCCTGAGTCCCAGGTCCTTTGTCAAATTGGCCACAAACGTGCCAGTTTCTGACTCCTCCAGTACAGAATATTGAATCGATTCTGAACCGGCTTCCCACAAAAGCACCCATATAATGAGAATTGCCACTTGCCTTTTCTTGCGATGTACTTTTGTTCTCGCCATCTCCATTATGTCTGATCCCAGAGGAAAAAATCTTTTTCCAGTCCCCATCATCACGTCCACCACCGACCCTCCGAAATGTCTTTACTGTTGAATTTCGAATTCGTCTTATAACTTGTCTGGTGACGAGTGCCTTCCTGAATACTACTATCTTAGCTCCAGCTGTAAGTGTGTTCTGTATTTTGGGGGGCTTCTGAATAAAATGGAGTCCACCGAATCTGCAGAGCTCTTATTCACTCTCTTAGCCTGCACTGCCACCACGCGTTCAAATTAATAACTTCAGGAGGTGCATACAGGCAATACCATTTCCAAAATCTGAGCCTTATAAAGACTTTCAGGTGGAGTTAGTGTTTTTCAAATTGTAGTGTGTGAACCATATGCATAAATAATTTCTTGGGAGTCTGAGTTGTTTTTTTCAAGGTTGACTCCTGGGTTTCCCTCCAGACCTTGAATGAAATTCTCTGGTGGTGCTAAGGGCTGAAAATCTGCACTTCAGTCCCTCTCTTTAAGTGATTCTCGTGCATACTAATGTTTAGGAATCACACCCTCAGGTAATGTAAACTTCCTATAATCAATTTTTGTTCTTTGGCAGTGAAATTTATCTCTGATGAGTAGTGTGATTTGTGAATCCAAAAAGTACACTATTTAATCATCCCAACAAACAAGTCAATAAAGTATACAAAATGTAAAAGTTGGTTAGCAACACCAATTATAAAATAAACAATTATTTCTCTAAGTTATATGGCTCATAAAATGGCATGAAAAACAAGACTTAACTTATTTTGTGGTTACACCTGCACAGTAAGGAGAACAATTAAGCTATTAGGAGGAAAATTGAGGCCAACACATACTTATGATAGAAGTATCTGATTAATTAAATTATTTAAAAGGGTAACTAGTGGGGCACCTTAGTGGTGCAGTCAGCTAAGCGTCAGACTCTTGGTTTCAGCTCATGTCATGATTTCAGAGTTGTGAAATAGAGCCCCCAGATGGCTCTGAGCTCCTGAGCTCCCTGCGAGTCAGCTTAAGACTCTTTCCCTCTCCCACTGCCCCTCCCTGCTGCACTCTTTCTCTCAAATAAATAAATAAATCTTTAAAAGAGGAACAAGCAACAATCAGTCTGTCATAAGTAGGCATTTTAGGATTTTACTTCATTTTGTATGGGTTGAGTTGGTCATGATTTTATTAGTTTTGTTCATTTTATTATAACTTTTAAATCAAATTTCCCTCCTATATTAATTAATTAATGAAGGCCCAAATATATTACCATGTTGTAAGGACATAATGCAATGCAGAATACAAACATTCAAGAATCACCTCTATCATCCTCTCACAACAAGGATGACGCTAGTTGCTATTATAAATAGACACCAAGTAAGATAGTGAATTACATTTGAGTGGATTCCATAGAATTCAATGATGGTTCATCATGGCTATATCCATTTCTATCTCACCATTTTCTGCTCAGATAAATAGGAAAATATGTCCTTAAATATCCTCAAAATATATGAAATGGGTCAGTGCACATACAAGAACACAAAATGTGCCAAACATAATCTCATCTCAGATTGATTTCGTATTTCTTGAGAGGTGAAATCAATTGAGTTCAACCGAAGTTCACTTCAGGTAAGAGCCAAAGTGATGGAAGATAAAAATGAGGATATTTTTCAAGATGTTTCAACTCTAGGTAAAATAAGTAAAGCTAAATAAAGTCTAAACTCTGAACAGATGAAATAATTTTGTAGTTAAAAAACATCTCTACCTACCCAGAAGGATAAAAAATAAAATCACTGTGACCAGCCTCCATGGTTCACTTGATAAATGTTACTGAGAATAGACTTCCTTGAGAGTATGAATAACAAGATAAACTGATGAAGTAAAACCAACAATCATAAACATATTAGATGGGTTTAGTTTCTTCTTTGAAACAAAGTTATTTCCAACTCAATCCTTCCTTCGATGGGCATTCTGATTCCAGCTTGATGGCATCCTTGCCATTTGTGTGGTCCTTTGAGCTCTCTCTTTGCCTGCAGTGCCACGAGACATCTTCACATATAGCTTACTGAATTATTTTTCACTTTAAAGCAAATTTTACTAGCAGTACAGTATCTGTGATACTCAATTGAGACACTGAAATGTCTTTGAGAATGTTGCTTGTTATGACAGAGAGGAAGAAGATAGTATCTTAATGTATCATCCAAGGCTATCAGTTGGTATGTGAAGACACTGCCTTTTTATGGAAATTGATTATTTTAGATTCTTTCAGGAGAGTGCTTCTCTGTTTTATTCTCTTTCGCTTTCCTTTGCTAGAGTAGAACTGAATTGAATTTATAAACTTGTCTCACAAGTAATAACTCACTAACATTTGTGGAAAAAGTTCAACACATACGAAGCAAACAGCATAACTTCCATTTACACGTCATCCAGCTTCACAACATCTTGTCTCATTTCATCTATAACTTCCCCTCCACTTCCCACTCAATGTTTTTGTACAGGTCTTTTCTTAAGGTAATGTTTACACAAATTGAAATGCATCAGTCTTAACTATATAAATGGATCCATCCATGTAACCCACACCTCTTTCAAGATACAGAATATTTCCATCATTCATTGGGAATCTTCTTAATCATATTTTCCAGCTTAATTTTAATAATTAGGTGGCAAAAACTTGGTCTCCTCTGGACACAACATGGAAAGGTAAACAATGTAAAAAACCACCAAGCCCTATGTCATTATGCTCATGTACGCTTATGTGAAGTGACAGATCATTAAGATTAATTTTACTGATTATTACCAGTGAGCTGAAATAATACTTTGATGAACTATTGTGAAGTATATTAAACTTAATTTTATTTAGTAAGCTTATAATTATTGCATAGCTGATCAAGCTGGTTTCCATTTTTATGCTACAAATGTTTGTTTTCCTTTCATTCCATTATAAATTTTAAAAATTCTTCAAGTTCTAAATGTGAGAATCCATCAAAATCCTAGAGGAGAACCTCTTTGGCCTTGGCTGCAACAACTTCTTGCTAGACATGTCTCCTAAGGTAAGGGACACAAGAGCAAAAAATGAACTATTGGGACTTCAAGATAAAAAGCTTTTGCACAGGGGCGCCTGGGTGGCTCAGTCATTAAGCGTTCGCCTTTGGCTCGGGTCATGATCCCGAGGTCCTGGGATTGAGCCCCGCATCAGGCTCCCTGCTCGGCGGGAGGCCTGCTTCTCCCTCTCCCACTCCCCCCCCCCGCCCCGCTTGTGTTCCCTCTCTCGCTGTGTCTCTCTCTGTCAAATAAATAAATAAAATCTTAAAAAAAAAAAAAAAGCTTTTGCACAACAAAAGAAACAGTCAACAAAACCAAAAGACAACCGACAGAATGGGAGAGGATATTTGCAAAATCTTTTCAGATAAAGGGTTAGTATCCAAGATCTATAAGGAATTTATCAAACTCCACACACCAAAAATAAATAATCCAGTCAAGAAATGGGCAGAAGACATGAACAGACATTTCTTTAAAGAAGACATACAAATGTCCACCAGACATGTGAAAAAATGCTCAACATCCCTCAGCATCAGGGAAATACAGATCAAAACCACAATGAGATACATCAGATCAGTCAGAATGGCTAAAATTAACAAGTCAGGAAACAACAGATGTTGGTGAGGATGTGAAGAAAGGGGAACACTCTTACACTGTTGGTGGGAATGAAAGCTGGTACAGCCACTCTGGAAAATGGTATGGAGGTTCCTCAAAAAGTTGAAAACAGAGCTACCCTGCAACCCAGCAATTGCACTACTAGATATTTATCCAAAGGATACAAACATAGTGATCAGAAGGGGCAACTGCACTCCAATGTTTATAGCAGCAATGTCCACAATAGCCAAACTATGGAAAGAGCCCAGATGTCCAACAGATAGATGAATGGATAAAGAAGATGTAGGATATATATACAATGGAATATTACTCAGCCATCAAAAAATGGAAATCTTACCATTTGCAATGACATGAATGGAACTAGAGGGTATTATGCTAAGTGAAATAAGTCAAATCAGAGAAAGTAAATTTTCATAGGATTTCAATCATATGTGGAATTTAAGAAATAAAACAGAGGATCATAAGGGAAGGGAGGGAAAAATAATATAAGATGAAATCAGAGAGGGAGATAAACCATACAAGACTTAAGTATAGGAAACAAACCGAGGGTTGCAGTTAGGGAGGAGGGTGGGGGGATGGGGTAACTGGGTGATGGGCATTAAGGAGGGCACATGATGTAATGAGCACTGGGTGTTATATGCAACTGATGAGTCACTGAACTCTACCTCTGAAACTAATAATACACTATATGTTAATTAATTGAATTTAAATAAAATTTTAAAAAACAAAAAAATTAAAAAAAAATAAAAATTCTTCAAGTTTACTAAAAATGAAAGACAAAGATTAACCTTCAAGGTTAGGCTTCCAAATCTTCTTTAATTTTGTTATGAATCTCTTTAAAAAATCTTATTTAATTTAGCTATATCCAAGGAAAAACAATACTTCAGGGCAAAGATGGAAATATATAAGCAATCACTTAAAGAACCCTCTGAATGGATGGGAGAAATGATGCAGAAAAGTTTGAAAATATAAAGGATTTGAGGGGCTCCTGGGTGGCTCAGGCAGTTAAGCTTCCAACTCTTGATTTCATCTCAGCTCATGATCTCAGGGGTGTGAGATCATGGAGCCCCATGGCTCTGCACTGGGCATGCAGCCTGCTTAAGATTCTCTCTCTCTCACAGACAGTAGTTTCAGTTCTGATGGTATAAGCAAAACAAATAAAACATGTTTATAAAAGTTGTATCTTGAAACACTGGTGTTCAACAGCTAGCAGCTTATGTGGTTCACCCCATGCATTGTTAGTGTTTCAAATTTTATGGTTATCTCCAGCAGTTATTTCTGTAGTAGTTGCGTTTATCTTTTGTCTAACCCTAACTGAATTATCTTTTTCTCATGGAGGCGTTTATATTCAAAGTGGTGATTCCTTCCCTTAGATGCATAGGGAGAGTCACAAATTTGATGGAGATGACAGTTTAGTAATTTATGTACTGTTGGAATTTGTGCTAGCAGCTTGAGCACTTGTTCTGTGTGCCTATGAACTTAATGCTGCTTGTCATATCCCACTTTGACTTCATGGAGAATGAATCCCATCTATTCAGCAAAGGCTACTAATACTAAGTGAATGGTATTTTCTGTGTGGAAACTGAATTTTGTTTTATTAGCCTTTAGCTAAGGAATTTTTCCACTAGGTGCTCAGCTACTAAAGAAAAACAAAAAACAAGACACAAAACTATTCTCAAACATTCATTATTGGACAGCTGGAGTTTTTGCTGGTTTTGTAACCTACTAAAATGGATAGGCTGTTGAACATTTCACATTCAAAAGTTTTTTGTAGGGTGGTGGGGAAGGGGGGGGGTATCTTCAATGTTTATTTTAAAATAAAAGAAGTTCTTGGCTTTAAAAAAAAAAAAAAGATTCTCTCTCCCTCTGCCCCTCCCCCGCTAAAAGAAAACAACAAAGAACCAGCTTTTTACTTCACTGATTTTCTCTATTATTTTTATTTTGGATTTCATTGGTTTCTTCTATTATTTTTATTATTTCCTTCCTCCTGCTTCTCCTGCTTGCTTTGGGTTTATTTTCTGTTCTTTTCCTAGATTCTTGAGGTGGGAGATTAGAAAATTGATTTGAGACTTTTCCTCTTTTTTAATGTATGCTTGTAATGTTATAGATATCCCTCTCTGCACTGCGTTAGCTGTGTCTCACAAATTTTAATTTGTTGTCTTTTCATTTTCAATTCAGCTTGATATATTTTTTTATATCCCTTGAGATTTTGTCTTTGATCCAGGGATTAATGAGAAGTGTGTTGTTTAGTTTTCAAGTGTTTGAAGTGTTGTTTTTATGTTATTGATTTTTTAGTTTGATTCCATTGTGATTGGAGAACCCACATTGTATGATTTCAGTCCTTTTAAATTGGTTGAAGTTTGTGTTATGGCCTTGTTTATGTAGTTTATCTTGTATATTTTCTGAAAGCATTTGGAAAAAATGCTTATTCTACTGTTTTTGGCTAGGAATTTCATAAATATGGATTAGATTCTGTTGGTTGATGGTGTTGTTTAGTTCTGAGTTCTTGCTGATTTTCTGTCTAGTTGTTCTATCACTTGTTAAGAGAGGGTGTTGAAGTATCCAACTTTGATTGTAGACCTATTTTTCCTTTCACTTCTGTCAGTTTTTGCTTTACATAATTTGCAACTTTGTTACTTGGTGTATACATACTAAATATGTATAGAATACATAGGAATGCTTTGTCTTCTTTTGTTGTTATATAATGTCCTGAAGAATCTGTCACTTTCTTCCGCACTTTCTGGTCATTTTCTTCCCTCTGATGTCTACTTTATCTGAAATTAGTATGGTCGCTCCTGATGTATTTTTATTAACATTTGCATAATATATTTCCCATCTTTTTAATTCAATCTGCCTATATCATTATATTTGAAGTGAAGTGTCTTGTAGACAGCATACAGTTGGACATTTTTTAACCCATTCTATCAATCTCTTTGCTTTAATTGGTGTGTTTAGACCATTTACATGTAATGTAATAACTGATATTAGAGCATAAGCCTAACATTTTTTTGTTTTCTATTTGTTCCCTGGAGGGTTTTTTTGTTTCTCTGTTTTCTTTTTCCTGCCTTCCTGTGGGTTATTAGAACATTTTTTAGAATTCCAATTTGATTTATCTGTAGTGTTTTTTAGTGTATCACATTGTATAGCTTTTATAATGGTTGCTCCATACATAACTTATTACAGTTTACTGGTATTGTCATTTTACCAGTTCAAGAGCAGGGTGGAAAACTTACCTCCCTTTATATCCCTTTACATCCCCATTTATAATTGTCTTAAAAATTTCCTCTCTATATACTTAGAATTATATCAGACATAATCAGATATAATTTGGAATTCAACCATCAAACATAATTTATGAAACTCAAGAGAAGGAAAGTCTATAACATTTACCCATATTTTTGTTTACTGTGTTTTTCTTCTTTACTGATGTCCCAAGATTCCTTTTTTTTTTTTTTTTTTTTTTTAGGTAGCCTCCACGTCCAACATGGAGCTCGAACTTACAACCCTGAGATCAAGAGTCGCATGCTCAGGGTCCCAAGATTCCTTTCTTTTTAATTGATTCCTTTCCGTTTGGAGAACTTTCATCAGCCATTCTTTTAGAGTAGGTGTACTGGCAACAAATTCTCTTCCTGAAGGATATTTTCACTGGATATAGGATTCTGGGTTAACATTTCTTTTCTCTCAGCACTTGAAAACTATGTGTCCTTCTTCTAACCTCTATGGTTTTTGATGAGAAGTCTACTGTCATTCAAATTGTTATTGCTCTATGAATAATGTGTCATTTTCACTGCTTTCAAGATTTTTTCCTTGCCTTTAGTTTTCAGAAATTTGACTATGATGTCTTTTGATGTGGATTAACAAATATGATGTCATGAGGCTTTTCCCCTATGTTTTCAGCATGTTGCTCCTCTGTTGTGAAGTTGCCAGGATCTCTCTGCTTCCTGTAGCAACAAATATCAACACTTCTCCTAAGGGAAGAAATAGAAATACTCAAAATAAAGTGAGGGACTTACTTTAAAAAAGGATGGAGAAGAAAAACCAAAGATGTAAAATGCAAGAGAAATATAAGAAACATAGAGGAATAACTGAGAGTGTTCAATATCTGACAAACACAAGTCTCAGAGAAAAAAACAAGATAAAATTAGGAATACTGTTATTAAGGAAATAATAGTAGAGATGAAATAATCCCAGATATGAAAAAGCATGAAGTGTTAAAATATATGACATTAAATAACATATATAATATATAACATATCAATGAAGTGTAAGAAAACTAAATGCATTTTCAGACATGCAGAGACAAGAGTTCATTTTTCGTATACCCTCTCAGGAATCCACTTGAGGATATACTGTAGCAAAGAGAGGGAATTTTTTTAAAAAGGAGATAAGTAATCTATCAATGGACTTAACTAGGAGAGGTATGAAGACAAGATGATAGTTTTGTTCACATTTAGAGATCATTTAGTCCAGAAAGAAGCAGAAAGATAGAGGGCTTCGGGCAAGAAATATGGGAACCTGAATTATTGATTTAAAGATATTTGAAGATATGGTAAAGCCAACTGATGGAGTCTAAAATGGTGAATCTATTTGATCTTGATTCTAGGAACACTCTATTTTCAATGGCACAGGGAACACAAGAATAGATCAAAGGAGCAGAAAACACAGTCCTTACCACTAAGTAATATGGCTCTGCAATGAACAACATATTTTATTGTAGTTAAAAATATAACAAAATTTACCATCATAACAATTTTTCGGTGTACAGTTCAGCAATGTTAAGTATATTCACATTGTTGTGAAACCGATCTTCAGAACATTTTCATTTTGCAAATCTGAAACTCTATACCCATTAAACAAAACTCCCCTCTCCTCCTCCCCCCATCCCTGGTAATCACCATTCTACTTTCTGTTTGTATGAATTTAACAACTTTAGATACATGATTTAAGTGGAATCATACAGTATTTGCCTTTTTGTGACTATCTTATTTTACTTAGAATAATGCCCTCAAAGTTCATCCATGCTGTAGCATGTGATAGGCTTGCCTTCTTTTTTTAAGGCTGAATAATATTCCCATTCTTTACACACACACCACATTTTGTTTATTCATTCATCCATATGTGGGTATTCGGGTTGCTTCCATCTCTTGCCAGTTGTGAATACTGCTGCTATGAATATGGGTGCACAAATATCTCTTTGAGACCTTGCTTTCAATTCCTTTGGATATACACCCAGGAATGAGACTGCTGGATCATATAGAAGTTCTCTTTTAAATTTTTTGAGGAGCCTCCATACTGTTTTTATAGCAGTTGCATGATTTTACAATCTCACCAACATGCACAAAGGTACCAGTTTCTCTACATCCTTACAAACACTTGCTATTTTCTGGTTTTTGATAGCAGTCATCCCCATGTGTGTGTGAGGTAATACCTCATTGTGGTTTGGATCTCCATTTCTCTGATGATTAGTGATGTTGAGCATTTTTTCATATTTTTGTTGGTCATCTGCACATCATCTTCGGAGAAATGTCCATTCAATTACTTTGTTCATTTTTTAATGAGGTTACTTGATATTTTGTGGTTTCTGTTGGGTTGTAGGAGTTCTTAAATACTACGGACATTAACCCCTTATCAGATAAAAGATTTGCAGATATTTTCTCCCATTCAATAGATTGCCTTTTCACTGTTGACTGTGTTCTTTGATGCATAAAAATTTTTAAGTTTGATGTAGTGTCATTTGTCTATTTTTGCCTTCATTGCTTTTGGTGTCATGCCCAAGAAGTCATTGCCAAATTCAATGTCATGAAGCTTTTCTCCTGTGCTTTCTTCTAGGGATTTTATAGTGCAATGAATATTTTGAGAAAGAGAAAATCAGCCTCTTATAAATAGGAACTGGCCTAGCACTCACAAATGGGCCATGATCTTCTCCTGTTGAATATAAACAACTTCACAGAACATCATTAAAGATCATTGTGATAAGATGGAAAAAACCACAATAAGATGACATCATGATCATGCTTGAGCAGAGACAAAAACAAGAACATGGTAAACCGCCCCCCCCCCCAAAAAAATGACCAAGTCCTCTGTCCTAGCTTATTATGAGTGAATGCAGGTTTTTAAAAAACCAGTTACAGAGCCCAGTTACAGGGGCGCCTGGGTGGCTGTCATTAAGCATCTGCCTTAGGCTCAGGTCATGGTCCCAGGGTCCTGGGATTGAGCCCTGCATTGGGCTCCCTGCCCTCATCCACTCCCCTTGCTTGTGTTCCCTCTCTCTCTGTGTCTCTGTCAAATAAATAAATAAAATCTTTAAGACAAAACAAAAAAATAATAATAAAAAATAAAAAACCAGTTACAGCTTTAACCTCACTTTGTTCTTCTCATCTCCTAAATAAAATTCAGTAAGAGCCCTATAATAGAATTACTGCCATTCACTGAAAGCATCTAATCCAGGGCTACTTCCTTGAACTCTATGCAAAATCACTGAACACAAGCCCAAAACCTATAGCTCCTTTTTAAGGCGCTATTACTAAGGTAACCCATGCTTTCCCAGGATGTGCAGTCTCCCTCATTACAACAAGTCAATAAACCCAACTTTGTTCTGATGCAGTGTGTTCCTGGTGATCTTTGGCTGCAGGGCATTCATAATTTATGTGTCATTAATGGTGAATTTTTAATATTGATTTTCAGAAAACAGATCTACAGACAAAAGGGGGAATTCTTAGCTATGGTTGTAGAGTAAAAAATGTCATCAACCTTGACAAAAGTAAAAGTTAATTTGATAGAGGTCTGAAAGTGTAAGGGAGAAAGAGGTAAGAGGAAAAAAATAAGAACTGTATTCTATTCTGTCATACAAGTAAATGCAAAGGAACTGTTGTTAGTGGAACAATAAATGTTGCTAGTGGAATAATAAATAAAAGATTTCAGTTTGTGCAGGGAAGTACTGGAAAACAGTGACACAGCCATATGTGAAGGATGAATGAGAGAAGTTTTAAGTGTGCTAGGTACTAAACAACAGCAGGAAATTGAGGAAATTGTTTTAAGTTTACGAAAAAGTTACAAACACATTCTTTAGTAATAAAGAAATGAATATAAAAAGAACTAGAAATAAAAGGTTTAAAAGTACTTTCCAATGGGATAAAATGAAAAACAAATACCAAGTTTTGGCAAAAATGTGGAGGAACATCCAGACTGTACTGACAGCAGTGTAAATTGGTACAACCAGTTTGGAAAACTATTTGGAAGTATCTACTACACTTGATCTTAGCAGCAATTTCACTCCTAGGTATACACCAACAGAAAGGCATATAAATGTTTGCCAAAGGACATGTATGAGAATGTTCAAAGCAGTATTATTCAAATAGTCAAACCTTGCACCAACCCAAATAGGATGGGCAATAAATTGGGAAAGCTTCACACAATGGAATACTATACAGCAATGGTAATAAAAACTAAAATTAAAAGCAATATCATGGACAAATTTCAGAAACATAATGTTCAGTGAAAGAAGCCAGACACAAAATAGTTCATACTCTACTATTCCATTGATATAAATTCAAAACAGGCAAAAACTAAAACATAGTATTGGCAGTCAGGATATTTGTTATACTTGGGCTGGTAGTGACTTTAAGGGGTAATTTGTGTGGCACCTGAAATGCTAGCAATGTTTCATTTCTTCATCAAGATACTGGTACCAAGTATGTTCACTTTCTTAAAACACATTGAGCCGATGTCAGGATTTGTTCCCTTTTCTGTATGTATAGTTCAATTAAAAATGTTTGTTTAACAAAATGTTTGCCAGTGTAGATCAGAGCTAGGAAAGAAGAGTAGATGATTGTTGCTTTTTTTAAAAAAAAAATTTTACTTATTTGAGAGAGAGTGCAGGGGGGTGGGAAGGGGCAGAGGAAGAGAGAGAGAGAGAATTTCAGGCTGACTCTGAGTTGAGCCAGAGCCCCACACAGGCAGATCCTGACCCTGAAATCAAGACCTGAGCCAAAACCAAGAGCCCAGGCTTAACCATTGGAGCTACCCAGGTGCCCAGATTATTGTTGCTTTTTGTCAGGTTTTCTCACACATTACATTTGTTATCATGTGCATGTATTCCTTTGAAAACAAAATTATGTAAAAACATTTTTATTTTTGCTATTTAGCATCAAAAACACTTGGAGTGTGATGAAAAATGAATAGAATACAGAGAAAAACAATATTTGATTTCATTAAAATAGCTCACCCTGACAAATACCATCAGGAGCAAACATCTCAGAAAAATCAAGAGCATGCTTAGATTTGGGGTGGCACTGTGTAAATAGATGCCATGACATAGAATTCAGTTTTTCAAAACTGGACAAGATAAAGTTCAAAGGATAAATTTACTACATAAGGGAAATCATACCTGAAGGTGGGGTTTTTCTCCATGACGTTCTCAAACTTGGTATTTGGGGAAATTAGAGATAAACGGCAAAACACACGGCATTATGATCAGATCCCTAATTGAATCCAAAGCTATTCCGGAAGGTGGCCTTTCCCTCTATTTCTTCGACAGCGCCATGGGGCAGAAATTTGGGGATAATAGGCTTCAAGAACTTGAACTCATTTGACCCGGGGCCTTCTGTCAGACACACCTCGTACTGGTAGCTGTGCGACAGGGTCCCCGCGCC
>NC_058409.1:31715132-31728865 GCF_002201575.2 Neomonachus schauinslandi | reverse complement strand
TCTCTGTCCAGTGGTCTCTCAGTAACTAGGGTGTAAAAGTTCTTGAATGTGGGTTTCAGGAGAAAGGGGAGATCCTTCTGGATGGAGCAAACCATCCTACCGTTGTCCCCGGAGTCTGGATCAGAAACACTGAAAACAGCCACTACAGTCTCTGGTGAGTTTTCTGGGGTAGAGCTTGTGAGCGTCGACATGGTAAGTTCAGGGGCGTTGTCATTCACATCCACAACCTCTATAGCTACAGTGCATTTTCCTGAAAGGCCCCCGCCGTCTGTGCCTGCAATTTCCACATTATAGTATCGAGTTGCCTCGAAATCCAATGCCTTTTTCAGACGAATTTCTCCTGTAATTTCATCTATTACAAATGGTTGAGTAACTTCATTGCCTTGGAATAGAGTGTAGACTACATTCCCATTTGTTCCTGCATCTAAATCTTGGGCAGAGACAACAACAACTAAGGAGTTTAGGGGGCTGTTCTCGGGAACCGGTACCTCATAGAGCGACTGTAAAAACTGAGGAGCATTATCATTGATGTCCACGACTTCAATGTGGACTGCAGTGGTCCCGGACCTGGGCGGAGTCCCACCATCCAGCGCCGTGAGGGTTAAACTGAGCTCAGACTGCTCCTCCCGATCCAGCGCTTTGTCCAGCATGAGCTCTGGGTATTTTCTGCCATCTCCGCGATTACGAGTGACAACGTGAAAATGGGAGTTGGGGCTGATTGTGTAGTTCTGCACAGTGTTGATACCTATGTCCAAGTCCTGAGCTATTTTCAAAGGAAATATGGTCCCTGGCTGAACATTCTCTGGGATTTTTAGGAGCATTTCCTTGTCTAGGAACTGTGGGGAATGGTCATTTATATCCGTAAGTTGCAGATCAGCCTGAAAAAACTGCACCGGGTTTTCCAGTAATAACTGGAAATATAATATACAGGGATCTGTCGCCCCGCACAGCACCTCCCGGTCTAGTTTTCCATATAGCAGCAAATTCCCGGTTTCTACATCCAGCTGCAAGACCTGTTTGTTTCCTTTGTAATGGATTCGCGCGCCCCGAGTAGCTAACTCCCCCACCCTAAGCCCCAGGTCTTTTGCCAGGTTGGCCACAAAGGAGCCACTTTCTGTTTCTTCTGGCATGGAATACCTAATTGCGTCAGAGCCAGCCTCCCACAAAAGCAACAATATAGCAAGAAAGATAACTTGCCTTTTCTGTGGTGTTTTTGCTAGCGCAGTCTCCATTGCTCAGACCCAATTCAAGAAGGTGCAGTTTCTTCAATCTGTATACAATCAGCCCAGATGATTTGGTTAAATAACCTCGATTTAGATATTTCTGACTGACTCGCCCTAGAATGATGTCCTCTCTGAAGATAACTGCCGCTAGATCTTACTAAAATGCTTCCTTCTTTTAGGAAGCGCTCATTGTTCTGATTCCAGCTTAATGGCGTCCGGGATATCCATATAGTCTTTCATACATACTCTAGCCTGCAGCGCCACCAGGCGTCCTTACTTACTATGGCATATAGTATTTGCCATTTCATTCCAAATTACAACTTGTATACACTATCAAAGTCCTTTTAAGTCACAGAAGAGCGCCCTATCGTATCTCCAGTTCTTAGGTATTGGAAATTCTAAAGAAACATTTGTTAACTTTCAGTGCAGTAATACTTTTCAGAACAAACTAAATGATATATCAGTGTTCTTCATAAAATACATTTTGAGAAGAAACTTCTTGTTGGGTTTCTTATTTGATTACATTCAAGAAATAAGTGTTAACAAATGTTTACAAAAGTTTGCAATTTTACAAAAGTTATTTTTATTTTGAAATATAACATATCAGAAGGGGTACAAGTGATAAGTGTACAACTCAATACATTTTTCAGGAAGTGAACACAGTCCTATAAGTAGAAACTAAACTAAAACTAAAATGTTACCAAAACCCTAGAAGCTCCCTTCTGTTTTTGTTTGGTCATTACCCTCTCCCCTAAAGGTAAGCATGCTTCTGACATCTATTATCATAGATTTTTTTCTTTTTTGAACTTTTATACAAATGGACTTATGTCGTATTTCTCTTTTATGTTTGGCTTCTTTTACTCAACATTATGTTTTTAAAATTCATCTGTTATATATTGTCCTAATTTATTTTATTCTCAGTGCTTTATATTATTCTATTGTATGACTGTGCTACTATTTATCTATTCTCCGGTTGATGCACATTGGGGTTTTCCAGTTTGGTGATATTTTGGATAGTGCTGCTACCGAAATTCTTGTACATATCTTTTAGTGTCTATGTGAGCATTTACGTTGAATATATTCCTAGGAGTCAGACCTCTGTGTGCAAAGATGTACACATATATTTAGCCTTAACAGATATTGTAAAAAGTTTACAAATGTGGTTTTACTGAAACCAGCAAAAAAAGACAGTTCCAGTTGCTCCATGTCCTTGTCAACATTTGATACTGTCTTTTAATTTTAACCACTCTGATGAATGTGTAGTGATAACATATTGTAACTTTAATTAGCATCTCCCTGATTAAATTGAGCACTTTTTTCACATGATTAATGGCCATTAAGGTACATTCTTGTGAAGTACTTGTCTTTTGTCTCTATTTACGACATTTGCCTTTTTCCTTATCAATTATTAGAAATTCCTTATATATCTTGAGTATAATTACTTTTTCAGAAGTATGTATTGCAAATATCTTCTCCCACTTTATGGCTTGCATTTCCACTCTCTTGTGCTATCTTTGATGAACAAAGTATCTTACCATTAGTCTAATTTATCAATACTTTTCTTATTTTTTTAAGATTTTATTTATTTATTTGAAGAGAGAGACACAGCGAGAGAGGGAACACAAGCAGGGGGAGTGGCAGAGGGAGAAGCAGGCTTCCCGCCGAGCAGAGAGCCCGATGCGGGGCTTGATCCCAGGACCCTGGAATCATGACCTGAGCCGAAGGCAGACGCCCAACGACTGAGCCACCCAGGCGCCCCAATACTTTTCATTTATGGTTAGGAAATCTTTGCATATATCCCAAGATCATGAAAATATTCTTGTATATTTTTTTAAATCAATTGCTTTACTTTTCATATTTAGAGCAATGATCTTCTTGAATTTGATTTTTTTTTCATATGAATGAGGTTAGGGTTACATTATTTTTTCATAAAAATATCCAAATGCACTATCTTTTGAAAAGAAGATTCATTCCCTATCATTTAGTTTGTTTCTGAAGTGTCAATTTATTATAAATCAGGTGACCATTGGTCTGTTCAAGACTCTTCTTTCCGTTTTTCTCTTGGTTTATCCTGGAATACCATATTGTCTTAATAACTATATCTTTTTAATAGGCTTGATTATCTGATAGGTAAGTCCTCCACTTTACAAATACCCCACATCCCTGATCCTCTCCATTCAGAAGTTCTCTGAAACGATGTTGGCGTTGGCCAGTTTGAGGATGGAGTCATCTGGCTCACCTGTCCTGCGAATGGCCCCACAGTGTAGGTTTTAAACTGTCCATTGAACCTGCCTGTCATCTTCTCAACCTCGGCCTCGTTCATCTGGATGGACGTGTGATCCTTGGCGTCGATGATGCGGTTGCTGGCGGAGCATTTCCGCGGTACATGCAGCTCCACGAACTCGCCGGCGTCGTTCTGCACGTTGAGAGCGCGCCAGCTGCCAACCGCCAGGGGCGTAAGCACAGAAAGTCCTCCACTTTATTCTTTTTCTTCAAGATGGTTTTGGTTCTTATTGTCCTTTTGTATTTCTATATGAACTTTAGATTTGGCTTGTCGATTTTCACAAAGAAGTCTGCTGAAATTTTGTTTAGGATTTTATTCCATCTATAGAGTGCTTGGGGAGAACTGACATATTCCCAACATTGAGTCTTCCAAATATTGAAAATTATATATCCCTCTATTTTAGAACTTTAACTTTTTTCAATATTTTATAGTTTTTCAGTATGTAAGTCTTACACATGTTGTTAGATTTGTTTCTAGATATTTGATATTTTTTAAACTTTGTAAATGATACTCAAAATCTTAAATTTTATTATTTTTGTTGTTATCAGAAATACAATTTCTATTTGTATACTACCATATATCCAGTGGAATAGCTAACCTAATTTATTAATCATAATCATCAATAGATTCTTTATGACTTTTTATATATACAATCATGTCATTTTTTTTAAAAAAAAGACATTCTTATTTCTCCCCTTTCAATCATTGTCCCTTTTATTTTTTCTTTGCCTTATTCCACTGGTTAGGACCTATGGTATAATACTGAAGTGAAATAGTAAAGGCAGGCATCCTTGTCTCATTCTTTTTTTTTTTTTTTTTTTTAAGATTTTTTTTTTTTATTTGACAGACAGAGACACAGCGAGAGAGGGAACACAAGCAGGGGGAGTGGGAGAGGAAGAAGTAGACTCCCCGCTGAGCAGGGAGCCCGATGCGGGGCTCGATCCCAGGACCCTGGGATCATGACCTGAGCCGAAGGCAGACACTTAATGACTGAGCCACCCAGGCGCCCCTCAAGTCAGTGTTTTACTTGGTAAACATGTCTGAGACCATGCATCCCTGGCTGCTAAGCACCATGGCGGACAGGGCTAGAAAGGTAACAGCTTTATTTTGAGCAGGGGGCAAAGACAAGGCAGCACTTTATAGCTACATTGTAACTAGATCCTGCATCTCCTTGTCTCATTCTTGATAATTAAGGGAAACTTCAATAATTTACCATTAAAGATAATTTTTCCTGTAGGTTTTAAAATACAGTCTGAATGTTCCCTTCTATTTTCAGTTTGCTAAATACTTTACCATGAATGTGTGCTGAATTGTATCAAATGATTTTTTCTGTATTTATTGAGATAATCCTATTTTCTTCATCTGTTCATGTGACTAATATTAATTTTCAAATATTAAATTGGATTTGCATCCTTAAAATAACACATTTTCTCATAATTTATTATTTCATTTTTATATATTTCTGAATTTTATTTCCTGATATTTTGTTTAGAATTTTCCCATCTATATTTATAAATGAGATTGGCCTCTGCTTTTCCTCTCTTATAATGTCTTATTCAGGTTTGGATGTCATAACCCATTGAAGTTATGTTAGCACCCAAATGATTTGAGAAACATTTCCTATTTTTCTATTCTCTGAAAAAGGCTGCAAAAACTGGTATTAGTTCTTCCATAAGTATTGTGGAAGAATTCCCTAGTGATAATTGGAGTGGCCAGGTTTCTTTAATAACAAGTTTAATTTACTTAATAGATATGCCTAATCAGATGTTATATTTCTTCTTGTTTCAATTTTAGTATATTGTTTTTCAAAGATGTATTCCATTTTACATAAATTGTCAAATTTATTGGCATAAAGTTACTCATAATATCCCTTTTTATTTTTTTAATATCTATGGGATTGGTAGTGATGTTCCTTTTTCATTCCTGATATTGGTAGTTGGTGATTTTTTCCTTCTTGATTTGTCTTAACCTAGATTTTTTTTTTTAAGATTTTATTTATTTATTTGACAGAGACAGAGACAGCGAGAGCAGGAACACAGCAGGGGGAGTGGGAGAGGGAGAAGCAGGCTTCCCGCTGAGCAGGGAGCCCGATGTGGGACTCGATCCCAGGACTCCGGGATCACGACCCGAGCCGAAGGCAGCCGCTTAACGACTGAGCCACCCAGGCGCCCCAAGATTTTATTTATTTATTTATTTATTTATTTTGGGGGGGGAGGGGCAGAGAGAGAGGGAGAAATAGAGAGAAAGAATCTGAAGCAGACTAGCAGCTGAGCACAACGACCCCAAGATCATTACCTGAGCCAAAACCAAGAGTCCGACCCTTCTAGTATCAGAAACCTATAAAGAACTTAGCAAACTCAACACCCAAAGAACAAATAATCCAATCAAGAAATGGGCAGAAGACATGAACATTTTTCCAAAGAAGACATCCAAATGGCCAACAGACACATGAGAAAATGCTCAACATCGCTCGGCATCAGGGAAATCCAAATCAAAACCTCAATGAGATACCAGTCAGAATAGCTAAAATTAACAAGTCAGGAAATGACAGATGTTGGCAAGGATGTGGAGAAAGGGGAACCCTCCTACACTGTTGGTGGGAATGCAAGCTGGTGCAGCCACTCTGGAAAACAGTATAGAGGTTCCTCAAAAAGTTGGAAATAGAGCTACCGTATGACCCAGCAATTGCACTACTGGCTATTTACCCCAAAGATACAAATGTAGTAATCCAAAGGGGCACGTGCACCCCAATGTTTATAGCAGCAATGTCCACAATAGCCAAACTATGGTAAGAGCCAAGATGTCCATCAACAGATGAATGGATAAAGATGATGTGATATATATATATATATACATATATATATATACAATGGAATATTATGCAGCCACCATACCAAAATCTTGCCTTTTGCAACAACGTGGATGGAACTAGAGGGTATTATGCTAAGCAAAATAAGTCAATCAGAGAAAGACATGTATCATATGACCTCACTGATATGAGGAATTCTTAATCTCAGGAAACAAACTAAGGGTTGCTGGAGTGGTGAGGGGTGGGAGGGATGGGGTGGCTGGGTGATAGACTTTGGGGAGGGTATGTGCTATGGTGAGCGCTGTGAATTGTGTAAGACTGATGAATCACAGACCTGTACCTCTGAAACAAATAATACATTTTATGTTTTTTTAAAAAAAGAGAAGATAGTAGGAAGGGAAAAATGAAGGGGGGGAATCGGAGGGGGAGACGAACCACGAGAGACTATGGACTCTGAGAAACAAAATGAGGGTTCTAGAGGGGAGGGGGTGAGGGGATGGGTTAGCCTGGTGATGGGTATTAAAGAGGTCATGTATTGAATGGAGCACTGGGTGTTATACGCAAACAATGAATCATAGAACACTACATCAAAAACTAATGATGTAATGTATGGTGATTAACATAACATAACAAAATTTTAAAAAAAAGAGTCTGACCCTTAACCAACTGAGCCACCCAGATACCCCATAAGAATTTTTTTTTAAAAGATTTTATTTACTTATTTGAGAAAGAATGAAAGAGAGAGGGAGAGCATGAGAGGGGGGAGGGTCAGAGGGAGCAGACTCCCCGCCAAGCAGGGAGCCCGATGTGGGACTCGATCCCAGGACTCCAGGATCATGACCTGAGCTGAAGGCAGTTGCTTAACCAACTGAGCCACCCAGGCGCCCCCCCATAAGAATTTTTAATTGTATCAATCATTACAAAGAGCCAACTTTCAGTTTTATTGATTTCCTGTTTTTTTTTAAAGATTTTATTTATTTATTTGAGAGAGAGAGAATGAGAGACAGAGAGCATGAGAGGGAAGAGGGTCAGAGGGAGAAGCAGACCCCCCGCTGAGCAGGGAGCCCGATGTGGGACTCGATCCCGGGACTCCAGGATCATGACCTGAGCCGAAGGCAGTTGCTCAACCAACTGAGCCACCCAGGCGCCCTGATTTCTTGTTTTATTTGTCATCTATTTATGTTTATATCTGTTTTCTTCCTTCTTTATTTGATTTCTTCTTTTTCTGGCTTCTTCAGAGTAAATCTTGGATTAGTGATTTTTAATCTTTCTTTTCTAACATGTGCATTTAAAGGTTTTAAATTTCCTTCTAGGTCCCGTTTTGATGTAGCAAGTCCTAATTTTTACCCAGTTCAAAATATATGGAAATTTCTGCTATTACATCTTCTTTGACTCATGGATTATATTATTTAGTTTTGAAGCACTTGGGGATTTCTTGTTATATTTTTATTTTAAATTTCATTTCATTTCTTTTTTTTTTTAAGATTTTATTTTATTTTTTGACAGGGAGAGAGAGACAGCGAGAGAGGGAACACAAGCAGGGGGAGTGGGAGAGGGAGAAGCCGGCTCCTGGCTGAGCAGGGAGCCTGATGCGAGGCTCGATCCCAGGACCCTGGGATCATGACCTGAGCCGAAGGCAGATGCTTAACGACTGGGCCACCCAGGCGCCCCTCATTTCATTTCATTTTAAACAGGTTCCACATCCAGCATGGAGCCCAACATAGGGCTTGAACTCACAACTGTGAGATCAAAACCTGAGCTGAGATCAAGAGTCAGACACTTAACTGACTGAGCCACTCAGGTACCCCCTAGTTATATTTTTAATTCTGTCTTAATTCCAATGTCAAAAAGCATACTCTGAGTCATTTCAATTCTTTTAAATTTTTTGAGGTTTGTTTTTGACCAGAATATGGATAATTTTTATATATTTCATATGCACATTAAATATCATGTATTCTCCAGTGTGCTGTGTATGTCAGTTTATTCCAATATGATTATTGTGTTGCTCAGATTTTTACTATTCTTGGTGTTTGTGTGTATATGTCTTCTTATTCTCTCAGGAATCAAGAGAGTTGTATTAAGTCTACTATGACCATGGATTTGTCTATTTTTCATTTCTATTCTCTCAGTTTAACTTTATATATTTTGTAATTATCTTATGAGCATATATTCAGGCTTAGAACTGATATAATACTGGTGGATTTACTTCTTTATCATTATGAAACATCTCTTTTATCTCTATACATGTAATGCATCTTTCCCCAAAGTCTCCTTTGTCTTATATGAATACAGCTACACTAGGTTTATTTTGGTTAGTGTCTGTATTATATCTTTTCCTATTTTTTTTAACTTTCAACCTTTTTGTTGTATCTCACACAAACACACATTTACATGATAGCATATACAATAGTTGAACTTTTCTTATACCTAGTCTGAAAATTTTTGGTTGTTTAATGGGATCATTTAACCTAATCACAATTAATGTAATATTTGATAATTCTTCATTTATATTTACCATCTTTTTTATTTGTCCCTAAAGTTTCATTCTTTTTTGGATTATTCAGATATTTGTTATTTTTCATTTTCCTTCAATTAGTGTTTTAGTTAATCTTGTAGTAATTATCCTACAGATTAAAGCATGCATCTTTGATCTACAAGAGTATAACAATTTTTTAAATTTTACTACTTCCATGATAATGCTTAGAACTCATTAACTGTATCTATACCATCTTCCTTTTACATTATTATTGTCATGAATTTAAATTTTATATATATTTTAAATCCTTTAAGAAACTACTATTTTTGCCTTCTATAGTCAATATTAATTTATATTTACCCTTCCTGTTGCTCTTCATTTCTTCCTGCAAGTCTGATTCCTTTAGGACTGTTTTCCCTCTGCCCAATGAATTCCACTAAAAGTATTTCTTTTAGTGCAGATGTGACTGAGATTAATTCTCTTGGTTTTTGTTTGAAAACTGTATTTTTGAAATATATATTTTCTGGTAATATAAGAGTGCTAGTCTGTTTTTTCCCCCATGACCTTAAAGGCATCATTTCTTTGCCCTTTGGTTTCATGATTTATGTGGAAAAGTCAGCTCTCCATTTTATTGTTGCTCCTTTAAGAGTAATGTGTCATTTCTTGGTACTTGCTTTTAATGTTTTCTCTTTGACTCTGGTCTTCAGCATCTTTCCTATTATATGTCTAGGTGTACTTTGTATTTTATTTCTCTTGATTTGGTTTCCCCAAGCATCTTGAGTGGTGAGGATTTTCACAAATTTTGGAAAATTTTTGGTCATTCTCTCTTCAAACATTGCTTATTGTCTATTCCTAGTATCTCCTCTCCTTTTAGGATTACAATCATATGTATGTTAGAGTTTTTCATTATATCCCACATATCACTAATGTTCTTTTCTGTATTTTTCATTATTTTCTCCTATGCTTCTATTTGGATGTTTTATATTGGTTTGTCTTGCATTCACTAATCCTGTATTCCTTTATGTCTACTAAGTCATAAACTACCTAAATCGTTTTTAATTCCAGATTTTATTTTTTTCAGTTCTATAATGAATTTCCATTTAAAATTTCAATTCTCTGGTGAAATTCTCTTTTATTTATTTTCTCTATTCTTTATTTGTAACCTATTAGTCACACTTATTTTAACATCACCGTCAGTAAATTTTAGTATTTGCTTCTTCTTTAGGTCATTTGTATTGTCTGTTTTTTTCTTCTCTAGGTTTTATTCATGTTAACCAGTTGTGTGTTTTTTTTTTTTTGTATGTGTGACTAGTAGTTTTTTACTGAATATGGAATATTTATGTAAAAAGTCTCCAGGATCCAGATGATATTATTTTCTTCCAAAAAGAATTCACCTTTTCCTCTGTTAACTTGATAGAGACATGTCTCATCAAATTTCATTAATCCAAACAGGCACTGTGCTTAGTCAAGGTGCTTTGCAGTCCTGATAAGCACCTAACACTCCAGAATGATCAGTTGAGAACTTAGTTTATTTTCCACAGTCCCTTCCCATGACAGGTTCTAAACCCTAATCTTTATGTATCAAGACTATCAAAACTGACTCTGCTGTTCAGAGATTTTTTACTTAGGCTTTTAGTCTTCTTCCCTGGAATGTCCCTGAGTTTGACAAGTATCTTGAGGGGAAAAATTGGCCATGGGCTTGAATCTTCCAGTCTGCCAAAGACTACTGAAGTTGCTCTAGCCTGCAGCAGGAGCCTTTTGTCTGTTCTAAGACTTAGCAAAGTTCCGCAGGGCAAACTGACTGTAAAAGTCAGTTCATAACTCCAAGAAATCTTAGCTGTTTGAGTTCTTTTTTTTTTTTTAAAGATTTTATTTATTTATTTGACAGAGAGACACAGCGAGGGAGGGAACACAAGCAGGGGGAGTGGGAGAGGGAGAAGCAGGCCTCCTGCGGAGCAGGGAACCCGATACAGGGCTCGATCCCAGGACCCTGGGATCATGACCCCAGCTAAAGGCAGACGCTTAACGACTGAGCCACCCAGGCACCCCATCCCTTTGAGTTCTTATTATATCATCTGCTGTCTGTTGCTTCAAACATATAATTTCTGAATTTTAACAAGTTTTTATGGTTGTTTCTGCTATTAGGTAATCCATCCATTCTACCTGGAAGCAGACATCCACCAAACAACTACATAACTTTTAACCTCAGCCTGCTTAAAATCTGTATTTTGCAACTTTCAGTAGTAAAGGAGGAGGGGGGTTTTGAAGTGATGTGGGCCTTACAGTGCCTTTAGTAAAAGTTCTGCCCCCCCAAACAGCATATGTTCAACTCACTATGTGCTGTACCTAAAATAATAAAGGAATTGTAAAAGATGTATATAAAAGATGGATGTTAGCTAAACCTATTGTGTGTGGAAGTTATTTCACAATATATGTAATTCAAAGCATCATGCTGTATACCTTAAATTTACACAGTGATGTATTTCAATTATTTTTCACTAAAACTGGGAAGATGTACTTATAAAAGAAGCATGTGAGAAAACATAGGATTGAAATGAGCGTTATTATCAAAATATTTGGCCTCCATCTTTATTTTTGTTTTGCAACAATAGAACTGGCCGATTTTTCATAAAGTAAGCATTTTGTGGAAGTTTTGTGGATCACACTTACTATTAAATTCTAATTATTGAATTTCAAAATATTGATCCATTCTACACCAAAGTCTGGTATAAGGAATGATCTGTGCTTTATGAATACACACAGTAATCAATAAAATAATATACAAAGTAATTCACAAATTTACACAGAAATTCATAAACGTGGGTTTGGGTGTTTATTTGGCCAGTCTCATTTGGGCAATTATACAAATTGGACTTTTCTGACATAAACAAAAAGAGGGGGACTTGGATTTTCATAATGTTGAAATATACTGGTGAAAACTTCAATAAGATTTCTCATCATATATAAAAGCTATTCATTTAAATAGCTAGTAAATGGAGTAATCATTAAAGTTGACTACCATATTTTTGTCTATATATATATGTACTATTTATGTCTATAAATACATAAAACCAAAAGAAACATATACATTAAATTACACTTGAACTTCTATTTATAGGGCAAAAGGAAGGACAAGAAAGATATGATGTCCTTCATATCTTGAATCCTTTGAAAGGATTTAAGGTTTATTTAAGTATATATATATATAGTATATATTAAGTGTTTAATTTTGTTCTCATTTTTATCACTTTCTCATTTCAATTTTTAGACTGGACGAAGGCTAAAAGTTATGTTTCAAGAATAACTTAACCAGTAATTTTCCTTATTTATGTCATTATTATATCCTTAGCACAAAAAAAAGTAATTCAGGGATAAGTACAAATAATTAAATTCCAGTAGGATGACCCTTGAGATTTAAAAATAAATATTTAGATTATAAAGCAAGCTCTTCAATTGCTCACATTGTGCCAAAAGTTCAATTAAGAGGTTTTACACTTATATCGATATAAATTTAGTTGGAAACGACATGATCAGCTTACTTTGCTTATTGAACACAACATAAAACAATTATACTTCAGATTTAATTCCTATTTCTATTCTATTGTCCAAAATGACAAAATAATGCTCATTTCTTATAAATGAAATTTAGCATAATTGATAAAGTAAATTTACATAAAATACCTCAAAGCTACATTGAACAGAAGATAACTTGGACATCAAAAATTAAACATCTTGTTGATAAAGGATGTTCATGTCTGCAAAGTAATTTAAAGCGAAAATCTCCTATCACCCAATAACCTTGAATAGGCCTGAATAGAATAACCGAAACTCAGAAGAAATTCTCTGACTCTTTTGAAAGGTGGGGAGAAGCTGCAAGAAAACCAAAAGAAACATACACATTAAATTACACTTGAACTTCTATTTATAGGGCAAAAGGAAGGACAAGGAAGATATGATGTCCTTCATATCTTGAATCCTTCAAAAGGATTTAAGGTTTATTTAAGGTTCTGAAATTGTTTTAAAGGATTTTACTAAGCAGTGACTTAGTTTTGGTTAGTGAGCGTGCCAAATTATAGAAGATTTTCATTATTACTTATAAATGAGAATAATTTTTTAAATTTAATATTCATATTTATGGAACACATACAGTATGCTAGGTAAGTAGCAGTCAAATACATTTTTTAAATTCTAGCAACTATGGCGTTCACAATAGGAAGTCACAATTTTAGTGTCTTAATATTTTAATCAAAATGCATGTTTATGTACAATTTCAGAGAAACAAGTAGGTTAAGTTATACGCTCATGGCTTTTCAGGGGCATAGCCTGGAGGATAGTCAAAAAGTCCTAGGTAGCTAAAAGAATTTCAAATACTCTAAAGATAAAGCTAATGGTAGAGACAAACACCACAAATATATAGAAATGCACAATTACACAAAAGCTTTAAGACAGTAAAGAGTTGATTTAAATAAAAATTTCTTAAAGTACTTGAGCAATTTATGGTTATGGAAAGATTAATCACCAAGAGAAGGTCAAATATAGAGAATATACATACTCCATAACCAGTGTAACTGAAAATGCTAAGTCCAATGAATATTAATAAAAGGGGGAAAATTTAGCCCAATCAGGGACATGCATAAATTTGGAATAGAGATATACATATTTAGACAACAAAATTTCTTAAAAGAAAGGCATTGCAATGGGAGTTGGGTTTGCCAAAATTAAGGAGAGGCTGACTTGACCAAATACACTCTTCAACTGAATACAAAGCTATTCCTGCAGTTGGGGTTTTCTTGAATTTCTCTCTCAGTGTCCTCCATCAAGAGGCTGGGAAATACCGCCTGGAGGAATTTGAACTCACCAGTCCTAGGGACTCCCGTCAGAGACACGTCATACAGGTAGCTGTGCGACAGGGTCCCCGCGCCGCTGACGTCCACCAGGTGG
>NC_058409.1:31701712-31714732 GCF_002201575.2 Neomonachus schauinslandi | reverse complement strand
TCTCTGTCCAGTGGTCTCTCAGTAACTAGGGTGTAAAAGTTCTTGAAAGTCGGTTTCAGAAGGAACGGCAGATTATCTGGTATAGAGCAAATCATCTTTCCATTGTCTCCAGAGTCTCGATCTCGAATTCTGAAGATAGAGACTACAGTCTCAGGAGCATTTTCTGGGACGGAGCTGGTGAGTGAAGATATGGTAAGTTCAGGGGCGTTGTCGTTCACATCCACCACATCTATGAATACAGTGCCTTTTCCAGAAAGACCTCCTCCGTCTATAGCCTCAATTTCCACGTGGTAAGATTTAATTTGTTCAAAATCCAGTTTCTTTGTCAGTCGGATTTCTCCTGTGACTTCATTTATTGAGAAAGTTTGTTTAATTTCATCTGATGCTTGGAACAAGCCATAGGAAACACTCCCGAAGTTTCCAGCATCTACATCTCTAGCTGAGACACTAAGTACTGGGGAGTCTAGGGGGTTGTTTTCCAAGACCTGCACCTCATATGGGGTGTGCACAAACTCTGGAGCATTGTCATTGACGTCCATGATCAGGATTCGCACTGTGATGGTGCCAGACTTAGGTGGAGACCCACCATCCAGTGCCGTGAGGGTTAAGCTGAACTCAGGCTGCTCTTCTCGATCCAGCGGTTTGTCCTGCACCAAATCTGGGTATTTCTTACCTTCACTGTGATTTCGAGTTAGAACATGAAAATGAGAATTGGGGCTGATAGTGTATTTTTGAAGACCGTTGCTGCCCACATCCAAATCCTGAGCTAATTTCAACGGAAACAGAGTCCCTGGTTGGCTGTTTTCCGGTATTTTCAAGAGCATTTCCCCAGTCGGGAATACTGGGGAGTGGTCATTTACGTCCTGGATTGATAATTCTCCTTCAAAAAATTGAACCGGCGTTTCTAGGAACACTTGGAAATGCAGTACACACGGTTCAATAGGGCCACATAGCTCTTCCCGGTCTAGTTTCTCCCTCAAAAGCAAATCTCCAGTCTGACGATCCAGCTGCAAGCGCTGTTTGTCATCATCAGACACCACCCAGGCCGACCGGGCGGCCAGTTCCCCAATTCCCAGGCCCAGATCCTTGGTCAGATGGGCTACAAAGAAGCCACTCTCTGTTTCTTCCATCACAGAATAACGAATAGGCTCAGCAAGAGCCTGAGACAAGAACACCATCAAAATAAAGACCATTACTTGCCTGTTTGGTTGAATTCTCTCTAGCGTCTCCATATTGGAGACCCGGTGCTTACATCCAATCCCTTCTAGCACTCACAGAGATACAAAATTCTGATTTCTTGTTTGTTAGAGTCCTCACAAAGTTGCTTTTAATCTTAAATTCGTTTAGTATATCGCAGTCCAAACTCGCTGGTAACCCAGCACGGCTGGCAAAGCTCCTCGCGTGTATTTTTGATTCCTTTTTGCAACAAAGGAGTGCGCGAGCTTTTTAGGGCTCTTTATTCACAATCTTAGCCTGCAGCGCCACCCTGCGTCTCGATTGAGAAATTAATATTCTCAAGTCAAAGCACATTTTGGTGGTGTCCAAATGTAAGCTATTTTTTAAAGTGTTTAGAACTTTCACAAACTTTTTTCCCCATTAAATTGAATTATTTATAAGGTTACACATTATATTGCATGAGCTAGAGTAATTGTGAGCACAAAGCAAGAGGATACCCTGGTCTTCCCACACTCTAATCAGTGGAACTTCAAAGAACTCCATTTCCCCTTTATGTAATCTAACCAGGGGAGATAAATTCTTCTAAAATTGTAATTCATAATAGTTAATATTTGTTTATTTCCAAGTAGGTGAGGAATTTATGATTATGCAAAAGTTTGTTAAGGTGTTTGGTGTCACGTGATCTCAGGGAGCCTATTTTTCAAAGGGAAGCTTCTATGTCCCTACACTGCTATACAAAAAGTAGTATAGTTGGGGCGCCTGGGTGGCTCAGATGGTTAAGCGTCTGCCTTCGGCTCGGGTCATGATCTCAGGGTCCTGGGATCAAGTCCCGCATCGCGTTCCCTGCTCAGTGCAGAGCCTGCTTCTCCCTCTTCCTCTGCCATTCCCTCTGCTTGTGCTCTTCTGTCTATCTCTCTGTCAAATAAATAAATAAAATCTTGAAAAAAAAAAAGTAGTATAGTTGAATGAAGAGGCATCTTGCTTTGTTATAAATCCTTTTACAGTGTGAACTCACATTAATTTTAAAAGGAAATCAAACAGTACTACAGTCAGATTCTCAGACCTGGATAAGAAATGAAAGGGGTTTTACAGATAAGGAAACTGAAGCTCAGAGGATAATAGGACTTGATTACTTGACTATTATCAGAATAATATAAAGACAAAATCAAGTGAGTAAGAATCATTAAATTTTGTTAAGGTAAAGGCTTTAAGCTTAAACTTACTTAGATAGATATCTCTATATTATAATAAGTTTACTTCTTACTATATTCATCCTTTGTATCCCAGATACCATATTCTTCAAGCAGCTGATATGGGCCAAATAAGAAGCCCTGATTTAAAGCATTTTAATCTGTGAGCAAAGGATGCCTCAGGCCTTGTCTATTCATATATCATAAAGAGGAGAGGCTTATTTATAAAATGGATTCCAGCACAGTGTGCAGCTATTGTGATTGCCCTGATATAGTAAGTTAACTGAGATACAGTTAAGCAGTTTATCGGTTATAATTAGTATATTGAGTGGAGTACCACTTATTTTGGCACATACAGGATTTTCCCTTCTTAAATATCTTGGCATTTCATTTAATTACTTAATTGACTTAATAAATTATAATTCATGTTGAATGAATTATTTTAAAAGCATGTTAATACTTAAATTCTGAGTGACAGAAAGTATTAGAAAAAATACTCTTGAAAGAATCTTGGATTATGGTAGTCATTCAAAAATGTCAAATGAATAAATTAATTAATCCATTCTAATGATCATGTTTCTATTTATATAAGATTATTGCCAGATCATATATTCAGCCATGAACATGCCTGAAAATAAACATAGAATTCTCAGAGAGTATAATACATGCTAAGTACTATTCAATTAAATTTACTTTGACTCCAGTTCTAGTAATTAATTCCTATAAGAGACATAGCAATGGTAATAATAACATTAATACACTTTAGAATTCTTTCACATTTAAAGCAAATCAGAGGAGAATACAATATATATGACCATTAAGTGAAATAAAAAATGATAAAACACTGAAAAGAGCAAAAAGCAAAAATATTATTTTAGATATAAATGGAAAACAAATACCCTGGGCAAAACAAAGAGCAAACTGCTTATAATACAATAACCAAGCTCTAGTTAGATTCAAGTTAAAGTGTTCAGAACAAAACTCAAACCAAACTATATTTTGTTTACTTATTGCTATATGTTGACACTGAAATAGTGTTGCAAATCAGCTCTTTTCAGTTCCTTTTTGTCAATGCAAAGCAAATGAAATTTAGATAATATTAACACATATGTGCAACTATATGCTAGATATTATTCTAAGTATTTACACATATTAGTTCATTTTATCCCCCAACAATCCTACGAGGTGGACACTCTTATTAGCCACATTTTATAGATGAAGAAATTGAGGTATAGAGAGTTTAAATAACCTGCCCATAATCACACACCATATGAAATGGCAAAGCTAGGATTCGAACTGTTAGTGTGGCTCCAGAATCTAATCTCCTATCCACATAAGTGGAATTGGAGAAGTGAACAACTTTTTAGATAATTTGGATCCAAACTTCAGCCTTGACTTGGTTACAGAGATATCATAGGTGATATATTTGTGTTCAAGTCTGCAATTAATATAAGAATCTTTAAAACAGTCTGTCTTCCTTTAGAGATAGACACCAGGAAAAAGAGGTGCTTACAAAACTTAGAAACTGGAAGGGAAACCAGTAGTGTTTTGTTGAGATCATTAATTAGATAAAAAAAAAAATAAGTGACACATATTATGAATTCCCTGTAGCCTTGATTATTGGAGAAAAAGATATCTATGTATGGATCTTTTGAAATGTTATTAGGGTGTAAAGTTAAAAGCAAGAAAGACGACTTAAGAGGGCAGTCTTACATCATGAATTATTCCCCTCAAGAAATTGCTAAACTTAGAAAGAAAATCTATTATGTTTTACCTGCATGGAGGAAGAGTTAATGATATCAAGGGTGACCTCCTGAAAAAACATTCTATTCCAGTCAGGAAAGTTGCATTATCCATCCTGAAGGATTCATACTACAACAACTTACACAATTTTCACCAGACCTGAAACATGACTTTTAAAGTATTTTTTCCATGTTGATTATACAGAGAGAGAGAGAGAGAGAGAGAGAGAGAGAGAATAGTTTTGATTCCTCCCTGGTAAAGTATAGTATAGGCAAGAACTTTAAATTTCCTTGAAGAAAAGATAAAAATCATTTTAAAGGAATTTGAATACAAGTAGGCCAAAAGTTCAAAATGCAAAATCCATACTCTGAAGTTTTGAATACTCTCACTTGTTTAGAAAAAAGTGAGAGAATCTTTTTTTAAACTTCATGATGACTTGAGGGCTGTTTTGTTCTTAATGTGAAGGGGGAGAGTAGAGGGAAATTAAACATTAGTTGTTGAGAGAAAGATTAATTGGTGAAATAGGAATTAGATTTTAACTAGTATTTTTAGTTCCTTAAATCAAACTTCAATAGTATTATCTCAAAATATTAAGCTAACATTAATAATTGGTCAATATTGATGGTTTATGGATTTTGTTAGAAATTCTTATAAATTTTTGAGATCTACTAGATAGATAAATTAGATACATTGGCTGGCCATTTGAGTGAAATAACTATAAAGCAAATGATACTGCTCACTGGTGAAAGCAAACTAAAATTTAATATCAGTTAAAATTCCAAACTAAACCTTTAAGATAGTTTTAAAAATCACATTTATTGGGACACCTGGGTGGCTCAGTCGGTAAGCATCCAACTCTTGATTTTGGCTCAGGTCATGATCTCAGGGTCCTGAGATTGAGCCCAGCACTGGGCTCCATGCTGAGTGTGCAGCCTGCTTAAGACTCTCTCTCCCCTCCCCCTCTCTCCCTCTGCCCCTCCCCACTCACAGTCACGTGCTCTCTCAAATAAATAAGCAAATAAAATCGCATTTATTGAAATGTAAATTTTGAAAGGAGATATCTAAATAATGAGAATTTGACTTGAGAAATTTATGGTGGAATCTAAGATAATTTCTAATAATTCCTTGTAGTACATACTAAATAAAAAGATAGTATTTGTATGTTTAATGTATCAAAATGTTCAAAATCTAATGTCTAACTTATCATACATCTTTGAACCCAGAAAGTATGAGTCCTCCAACTCTGTTGTTCTTTTTCAGGGTTGTTTTTGCTCTCCTGGGTCCCTTGCATTTCCATATGAATTTTAAGGTCAATTTGCCAATTTCTGCAAAAAAAAAAAAAAAAAAAGCCTGCTGGGATTCTGATAAGGATTGCATTGACTCTGTAGACCAATTTGGGAGGTATCACCATCTTAAGAATATTGAGTCTTCCAATCCATGAACACTTTCCATTTACTTAGGTTTTCTTTAATTTCTTTCAATGATGTTTTGTTGTGCTCAGTGTAAAATCTTGCACTTATTTTGTTAAACTTGTTCCTAAGCATTTTATTCTTTTTGATGCTATCATAAATGGAATTGTTTTCATTTCAGTTTTGGATTGTCCAATGCTAATGTATAGAAATGCAATTGATTTTGTAGGATTATTTATTTATTTATTTATTTACTTAGAGTGTGCATAAGCAGGGGTAGGGGATGGGAGAGGGGCAGAGGGAGAGAGAGAGAGAGGAAGCAGACTCTCCACTGAGCCAGGAGCCCTATGCAGTGCTCTATCCCAGGACCCTGAGATGGCGACCTGAGCTGAAATCAAGAGCTAGACGTTCAACCAACTGAGCCACCCAGGCATACCTCCTTAGGATTTTCTTTATGCAAGATGATGTCATCCACAAATATACTTTAACTTCTTCGTTTCCAATCTGAATTATTTTCTTTTTCTTGCCTAATTGCCCTGGCTGCATTTCCAGTACAGTATTAAATAAAGCAGTGAGAGGAGACATCCTTGTTCATTCCTCATCTTAGGGAGAAAGTCTTTCACCATTCAATATGAAGTTAGCTGTGGGTTTTTATCAGGTTGAGGATATTCCCTATTCTTCCTAGCTTATTGAGTGTTCTTATCATGAAAAGGCATTGGATTTTGTAAAGCGCTTTTTCTGTGTAAACTGAGATGGTAATATGGTGTATTGCACTGATTGATTTTCATATGTTAAACCAACCTTTAATTTATGGGATGAATTCTACTTGGTCATGGTGTATAATCCTTTTTATATGTTGCTGGAGTTAGTTTGCTAATATTTTGTTGAGAATTTTTGCATCTATATTCATAAGGAATACGGTATATAGTTTTCTTGTATTATCTTTGTCTGGTTTTAGCATCACGATAATATGGGTCCCATAGACTGAACTGGGAAATGGCCCTTGCTCCTCTTTTTATAATTGGATTTGTGAAGGACTGGTGTTAATTTTTTAAACATGCAGTAGAATTCTAGTTCTGGGTCTTTCTTTAAAAGTTTTCTTGGAAAGTTTTTGATTACTGATTAAATCTTCTTGAATAGGGTAAGACATTTAGGATGAAAAAAATCCATTTCCCCAAAGATAAAAAAAATTTAGGTTAAAAAAAACCCACCTTAAAATGACAATATTTAGACAACAGAATTATAATTTTTTATAAACCATCAATTGTCTTAGAAGTTGAGTTTCTCATCAAAGCTTTTCCTCATAGACAACCCATATTAGCTGGAGACAACTGACTTCAGAAATCTGAACCCATTTGTCTCTGACATTCCAGTCAGAAACCTTTCACATTAATAGTTCTGCAACTAAGTCCAAATGATGTTGATATCCCCCAAGTGCTCAAAAAAAATGGCCTTATGAGCAGTAGTCCACTAAAGGTTCCCTGTTCATCCTCCACAACTGAGCATCATTGAACAGGAGCAGAGAATTGAAAGAGGAAGATGGTGGGGTGAACTCAATGATCAAGAGGACAGAGAACCTGTCAGCTGAGTAGACATCCGTGGAGGTTCAGTGAATGACAGGTCAAGCTGGGATAGGTCCTAGACCATGTCAAATAGAGGTGACTTCTAGTCTTGAATAATAGTAATAGCTTGTGCCTGGCTGTGCCTATGACTGGAGGCTAGATATGCTTCAGTTCTCCATATTTCCAGGTTGTGGGCCCACATGCTAAACATCAAGTACTATGAAGCTTTGAATCATTGATAAAATAGTACCAGGTTCTAACTCAGATTGCCATCCAGGTTACTAACCATCTTGTTCTGTGTGGCGCCAGCTCAGTGCGTAACATAAGATAGCTTTGCAGCAAATTTTCTTGGTCATCCAGCACTACCATGTGCAACACTGTCATATATATTAATCAAGACCTTGATTTTTGTTCCTGTAGGTAATCCCCATGTATCAATTATTTCAGTTACAACTTGATTTTCCTCAAAACCAGCTTGTTTACGGGCGCCTGGGTGGCTCAGTTGGTTAAGCGACTGCCTTCGGCTCAGGTCATGATCCTGGAGTCCCGGGATCGAGTCCCGCATCGGGCTCCCTGCTGGGCAGGGAGTCTGCTTCTCCCTCTGACCCTCTTCCCTCTTGTGCTCTCTGTCTCTCATTCTCTCTCTCTCAAATAAATAAATAAAATCTTTAAAAAAAAAAAAAAAAAAAAAAAACCAGCTTGTTTACTCTGCAGATTGGAAAGTAAAAAATGTCTCCATTAGCTCCCATGTCTATAGCCCCAGCCATTACCATGACTAACAAGAGGCAGAGGGTGACTTTCTCTATGATTTTGCCTCATGGAGCAAATGCAGAACAGGACCATCTAAGGGAGACTGGGACCCAGATCAAACACATCCTTAGGTATTGGTCTCAAACTTCTACCTGTGTGTGACAGAGCTGAGCTAAGCTTCTTAATTAAGGCTTGGATTTGTAGAGCCTGGGGCTGGAACCACCCTGAGAGGACTCCTTCCTCTCTTCCACAAGACATGAGGCATGAGGGAAACCTCCAAAAGGGGGTGAGTTGTCAATAAAATATCACCAAGCAAATGAGGAAGACTAACAGAATGAAAAATGGACTCAACAGATAGAAAGAGACTCAACATAAGAAATAGAGATTCAGGGGCACCTGGGTGGCTCAGTCCTTAAGCGGCTGCCTTCGGCTCAGGTCATGATCCCAGGGTCCTGGGATGAGCCCCGCATCAGGCTCCCTGCTCAGCAGGAAGCCTGCTTCTCCCTCCCTCCTCCTGCTTGTGTTCCCTCTCTTGCTGTGTCTCTGTCAAATAAATAAATAAAATCTTTTTAAAAATAGAGATTCAGAACAATATGGAAAGAACTTAAGAGTAAAAGACATTTAATTTCCCCAAACAAAAAAGAAGGAAATAACAATTGTGAATAAAAAAAACAAGCTGTTGTGAAAACTGACCACATGGAAGTTTAAAAAAAAACCAAAAACCTAACTTACTGAAACAAAAAAAAAATCAGTATATTGGGTAAATCTCAGGTTGGGACCTAGCAAGTACCAGAACATCAAGAAAAAAGAAAGAAAAAATCTAAAGCAGAGTAAAGAAGGGGCACCTGGCTGACTCAGTTGGTAGAGCACACAACTCTTAATCTTGGGTCATGAGTTAGAGCCCCATATTGGGCTTAGAGATTACTTAAAAAAAAAAAACAGAATAAAGAAGTTTACAGATAAAAGAATGACAACTATACTGATTTCGTACTTTTTATCAACAATGTTGAATACCAAAAGAACAGAAGGAAAATGAGTTTAAATTCAAAAATCTATGTTCAACCAAACTATTGGCTAAGAATATCAGTATTAGACATAAAAGTAACTCTGAATTACAACTAACAGATTTCTAGCTTTAAAGTATATAGCAAACTACTCTGTAAAGCAAGTATAAATAAAGAATAAAAGTAGTGGGATATGCAAAAGAACTTTGACTTTTTTTAAGTCCTCATTTATAAGGAAACCATATTTAAGGATTAAGGAAGATTTTTTTTTTTTAAAGATTTTATTTATTTATTTGACAGAGAGAGAGAGATAGCGAGAGCAGGAACACAAGCAGGGGGAGTGGGAGAGGGAGAAGCAGACTTCCCGCCGAGCAGGGAGCCCGATGTGGGACTCGATCCTAGGACCCTGGGATCATGACCTGAGCCGAAGGCAGAGGCTTAACGACTGAGCCACCCAGGCGCCCGGATTAAGGAAGATTTATAAAAAGATTTATAAAAGGAAGATTTATAAAAAGATTTATGCTAACTTAACTGCTTCACTAGTTTTAATGACTGGTATTTGAGTATAGTTTAGTTTTTTTAACAAACCTACATAAAAGTTTGAAATTTTCATTTCTTTGCTTGAAGTGTTAAAAAATAGATTGTGAATGTCAAGGAAATATTTCAATTATTTATGAATTTATGTGTTTTCAGAGAGGGAAAAAAGAGTGCACACTACCTAGAATTGCATTTTGAAAATAAATTCATGACTGGCCATTTTAAAGTTTATTCAAAGATTTTCAGATCTTGCAAATTTCACTTAATTTTGATACCATAAGGACTAACAAAAATTCAATAGAATAACCAATTAGAGGCCAGGGACTTCAAATACCAATTTCAGGAAGCTAATTTGATGAACAGAAGGTCTGGGAAGTTGACACTGCTTTTATAAATTACTTGTATTTCATTTCTTCTTTATCCCTGAAATCAAAGATGAGAGCATGCGCAACTGGAACCCAAAGAGAGATTAATATATTATTTTACAATTCTGAGTTTCCAGAAATCTCAACAAATGAAGGAAGACCAGTAAATAAAATATATTGGCTCTATGGAGATCAGAATTCTAAAGCCCTGGTTTTTTCTGAATGTAGCTAGTTCTTTTGAATTTCAGTGTACAGATAAGTTCCAAGTAAACAAGTCCTTGAAAAATTAACTGACTTCCCAAATATCTTTTAAAAATTACTCATACAACAAATGTTATTCAAGCATCTACTATGTGTGAGGTATTGTGCTATGTGCTGGAGATGCAACTCTGAATAAAACAGAAACAGACTCTACCTACAAGTTCCTTAGGGTCTAGTCAGGTTATTTAGTGTATTTGGGGGGGAGGGGCCATTTAATTTCTCTTACTTTCTGAAAATTAGGATATTAGAGATCAATTTGGAAATAATTCACAATAATTAACTTATTTAGTCCTCATAGAAGACTACTAAAAATTACCATTAACATAGGAAGTCATCCCTTTCACCTTGTACCAGACTTTCAGTATGGGAATTCCAAAAAGTGGCCACAGTAGATAGTACTATACATTTGGCACCTTCTTTGTCCTGTACTTAATATCCAGATAAAGAGGTTTTTGAACACTGTCTTCCAATAAAAGAGTAAAAGATTTCCAATAGCCCAGAAATAAAAGCAACTTTGAAACAAGACTAAGGTGTAATTATTTCTGATCTTCAAATTTAGTTCAGAGGATCTTTTCTGGCTTTACTAAATTCTGTTCACTTTCTCAACAATTTGTGAATCCAATGGCTCTACCAACTAAGTTATTAATAGTATCTGTTCTTTTATCTTCTGGGTCTAAATGAATGCTCAGCATATAGCCCCTCCAACTTTAGTCCTAGATCATATACCATATTGGCCAAAAAAAACCAAAAAAAAAAAAAGAGAGAGAGAGAGAGAGAGAGAGAGAGAACTGCCTTCTATACCTTACACAGAATACTTCCCTAGCTCTGACACTGCCCAGGACTAAGCTTGGGTAAATAAAGAGAAGTTTTGATCACAGTTCTTTGCCTTTTTCTTCTCTTAATGAAAATTCAGCTACCGTATGAAAAGAAAAGATCTGATGAAAAGAGCCAGATTCAAACATCTCTATAAAGTGCTTCATCGGTGAAAGGAAATATTCTCTTTCCCCTGATTAAGGATTCATGCATTTGATTCTCAGTTATATAAAATGACAGCATTTATAACTACATTTTAATGTATGATTAAAGGCAAGTCAATCTTAAATTTGTTTTCTCTTTCGGGAACTTGCAAAATCATTGAGAAACTTTATTTTCTTCTAGTCACCAGTTTTCAGTTCTTGGAAGGTTCTATCCATCTGGATGAGAAAATGTCTCTGAGGAGAAAACTGATTTTTTCCTAATCAACTTCTCTAATTGGGAACTAAATAATTTGTCTCTTAAATATAAGTTTTTCTGTTTCACCCAAAATAGCCATAAAATGTGATGTTTTGGTTGCTTCCAGATTTTATCCATAGGTGTAGCTAATTTAGACTTTCACAATGATACTCCTCCCTCTTCTTAGGACTACCTATTCTTGGATATCTTTTAATTACATTGTAGGGAGTAGAATACTGATGTGGATGGACAGTGTTTATCCCAGAAGGACCATATATAATCCTGAGCATGTCAGATTGAAATCAGGAGGAGGGAACCAAGACAGGAAACACAAAATACATATGTATTTCCCTCATATATCACCATCTAAATGCAAAGTGGGTATTAATTTAAATGGTTCTTCTTAAAAGACTTTATTTTTTTATTTATTATTTATTTATTTTAGAGAGAGAATGGGGGCAGGGAGGGGCAGAAGGAGAGGAAGAGAGAATTCAAGCAGACTCCAGTAGGAGCATGGAGTCAGGGCTTGATCTCATGACCCTGACTGAGATCAGGACCTGAGCCGAAACCAACAGTCAGTGGCTTAACTGACTGGGCCACCCAGACGGCCCTAGATATTAATTTTAAAAGTAAGATTGGATGGGACACCACTTTTACTATAATGCATTCAGAGATCATATTATGTATGTGCTTTCTTGAAAACTTTTAAAAATGATGCCTAGGTTGGGACACCTGGGTGGCTCAGCCGGTTGAGCACAGGACTCTTGGTTTCCACTCAGGTTATGATCTCAGGGTCCTGAGATGGAACCCTGCCTCCCGCTCCCAGCTAAGTGCAGAGTCTGCTTGAGATTCTCTCTCTCTCTCCTTCTGCCCCTCTCCCCACTCTCTCTCTCTCAAATAAATAAATAAATAAAATATTTTAAAAATGACTCTTGGGTTGATAACATTTGTATCTCAGAATTTACAAACTAAATTATCATCACATCAGATGCCTCACTAAACAGTTTTCGTGCAAAATGGAAAGGCACAATCTGTTGTTCAAAATGCTCTAGGCTTAATTTTTATTTTCAGTCATCATGAGAATACTGTAGGCAAATCCAAGAGTAATTTGCCTTATAGCTTATATTTTGTGTGCATTTTTGTCTACATTTACATTAATGCATATAATATTGAAATATTAATTGCAAATATCAAAACAGAAAGTGAATTAAATGTATTGCTTTCATCTGACTACTATGTCCTTAAAAACATGTTGTACCTTAAAGAAGGTACATCTTAAAGAAAACACATTTTTATCTATCCACAAACTTCATTAACTACAAAGCTGCTTTAAATATATTGTAAAGAACAATATCTGACTGTATTATACAGGCTACATTACAAGATTACTGGTGTGGAACTCTATCTACATTGCTCTGGATATAGAATTTGAGATGAGCTCCTTAAAGCAAACCTGTTAGAAATCATCATTAAAACAAAATGAATGTATTTTTGCTCACCTATTAGAAAAAGAAAAGGAGGCATTAAGACTGCATTAATAAGAAAGGAAGCAGATGAAAAAAGAATATGCAAGGATTAACAACACAAAGTAAAATCAATATATAAACAAAATGTTATATCAACTAAAGATTCTTGATTTCAGAAGAAAACATCCATAGCCAAACACCTATTTTTTCACTGTTCTGTAAATGAAACCTAAACTATCCTTAAAATTGGAGCTTTGCTTTAGTCTCAGTGTCTTGAACCAGGCCATTGGGAAAAATTGGCTTGAGGAACTTGAACTCATTGGTCCCAGATCCTCCCGTCAGACA
>NC_058409.1:31695323-31696712 GCF_002201575.2 Neomonachus schauinslandi | reverse complement strand
GTCTCTCGGTCCAGAGCTGTGTTTGTCACGAGGGTGTAAAAATTCTCAACGGAAGGTTTAAGGAAGAAAGGAAGATCATCTTGAATGGAACAAACCATTCTTCCATTGTCTCCTGAGTCAGGATCTGAAACCCTGAATACAGCAATTATGGTCTCCTGCAAGTTTTCTGGGATATGATCGATAAATGTTGACATAGTCAGTTCCGGAGGGTTGTCATTCAAATCCATCACTTGGACAAACACCACGCAGCTTCCAGAAAGTCCTCCACCGTCTGTCGCCTGAATATTTAATGTATAAGTGTGAGTGGATTCAAAATCCAGCTTCTGTGTTAAAAAGAGTTCTCCTGACTTTGCATTTATTTGAAAAGTTTTGCGAATCTCTTCAGAGGCTTGGGAAAATACATAAGATATTTCTCCATAGGTTCCAATGTCCAAATCGCTAGCAGAGACTATGGCAACCAGGAATCCAATGGGGCTGTTTTCCAGAACTTGCACCTCGTAAAACCGCTTTGCAAACTCGGGGGCGTTATCATTGATGTCTAAGACTTCAATGTGAACCAGAGCAGTGCCAGTCCTGGGTGGAGTCCCGCCATCCAGCGCTGTGAGAGTTAGCCTGATCTCAGCCTGTTGCTCTCGATCCAGTGCTTTGTCCAACACCAGCTGTGGTAATACGCCGTCGGGGCTGTCTTGTAATTTAAGATGGAAATGGGAATTGGGGCTGACTGTGTAACTTTGGAGACTGTTGCTTCCTACATCTAAGTCCTGGGCACGTTCTATTAGGAAAGTAGTTCCGGGAGTGATACTTTCTGAAATTTTCAAAATTATTTCTTTGTCTAGGAACACCGGGGAATGATCATTTATATCTCTAATCCGTAGCTCAGCCTGAAAAAACTGCAGGGGATTTTCCAATAACACCTGGAAAGGTAGCACGCATGGCTCGGCAAAGCCGCACAGCTCCTCCCGATCCAGTTTCTCATTTAACAACAAGTCCCCCGTCTGCCTATCAAAATGCAAACGAGTTTTTTTCCCTTTGGAAATGACCCGAGCCCCCCGTGCAGCTAGCTCATTTACCTCCAGCCCCAGGTCTTTTAACAAATTGGCCACAAAGGAGCCACTCTCCATTTCCTCAGCCACTGAGTAGCGCCTAGGCTCGGAAGCAGCCTGAGCTATGCCCAGCAAAACAAAGAATATCAAGACTTGCCTTTGTTTCAGAAAGCGTTCTTTTCCCTCTCCAGCCTCCATCGCCTTCCGGTCTACCAGCAAACGTAACCCAGTTTCGGCTCGCGTTGTGGCGGACTCTTCACCTAGTATCTCGAAGGTACTGGGATAAGTGGAGACGCCTAGGGCCCCGATTTCCTGGGGCAAACACCTTAGAAAGCCTCCCCTTCCT
>NC_058409.1:31633052-31688323 GCF_002201575.2 Neomonachus schauinslandi | reverse complement strand
GCTTGTTTCTTTAGCAGAGCATCTGGCTTAAGGAGCGCCGGCTGGTAGCTTTCTTCGTTCTACTTTTAATGCTGCAGCGCCACCCCGCGTCCTTTCCGAGCGTTTATTTTATCTAAAACATTAACATCCTACTCCTTTCTTTCAGACAGATGGCAATCTAAATGGAATATTTTCATGTAGTGTCTCAACGTCTTATCTGCATTTCCAAAGACTTTTTCATTGCATCCATAATGCCCATGGCAAGCATTGACAAATTTCCATTCCAGTTTCCTCACAGGTCGAAGAGGTTCTTTTTAAATCGGAAAAACATCAACTTCAGAAACTGGAAGGTAACTTCAGTCCCAGGATGAAAGAAGGCTTTGAGTAGGCAGTTCCCAGTTCTTATTTAGAGGATGGGCATGTGTGCGTCTGGGTGGTGGTTAGGGTACCATCCCCACACTCAAGAGAAACCAAAAACTATACAAACTCAGGGAAAGCACAGTATTCAGATAGCATTCTCATGAACTATGAAATATTGTTCTTACTCATATATCTCTCCTGCACCACTCTCACTTCACATTTCCCTGAAATTTGACATATTTGGGCCACATGAAAATTTCCAAAAGTAGCTGGAAAATTTCTTCATATGAAGGTATCAATGTTTTTATTTTCTTTTCTAACAGATAAGGGCATTTTTTAAACAACCTCAAATCAGTTATCACATCTAGCAATGCTAATAATTTCATAATATCAAATACTCAGTAAGTATTGAATCTTCTCCAATTATCTCTTTTAAATGTCTTTTTAGAGATAATTTGTTAATCGGGTGCCAAACACGATACACATGTTGCAGTTTGTTGTTACGTGTTTAAAGTTTCTATCTTTGGGGCGCCTGGGTGGCTCAGTTGGTTAAGCGACTGCCTTCGGCTCAGGTCATGATCCTGGAGTCCCTGGATCGAGTCCTGCATCGGGCTCCCTGCTCGGCGGGGAGTTTGCTTCTCCCTCTAGCCCTTCCACCTCTCATGCTCTATCTCATTCTCTCTCTCAAATAAATAATAAAAAAAATCTTTAAAGTTTCTATCTTTTTGTATTTAAAATATTTGATAAGGGGTGCCTGGGTGGCTCAGTCGGTTAAGCATCTGCCTTTGGCTCAGATCATGATCCCAGCATCCTGGGATCAAGCCCCAGAACGGGCTCCCTGCTCAGCCGAGGAGCCTGCTTCTCCCCCTGCTTGTGCATGCTCTCTCTCTGTCAAATAAATAAATAAAATCTTTTTAAAAATAAAATACTTAATAAAAAGTCAGTTATCAACCCAGAAAAGACATGGAGGAAATTTAAATGCATATTGCTTAGTGAAAGAAACCAGTCTGAAAAGGCACATACTCTATTACTTCCAACTACATGACATTCTGGAAAAGGCAAAAGTGATTAAGATAAATTAAGAAGATTAGTAGTTGCCAGATGGAAGGAGGAGGTGAATTAAGAGGTAAAACACAGGAGATCTGGGAGGTATTAAAACTTTTCTTTATGATATTGTAATGGTGGATACATGACACAATGCGCTTGTCAAAACCATGAAACAACACAAAGAATGAACCCTAATATAAACTAGACTCTAGTTAATAATGGATCAATATTGGTTCATTAATTATAATAAATGTACCACATTAATGCAAGATGTTAATACTAGGGAACACTATGAGTGAGAGAAAGTGGGTATATGGGAAATCTTCATACTATCTGCTCAATTTTCTATAAAACCTAAAACTGCTCTTAAAAATTAAGTCAATTAATATTTGGGGGCACCTGGGTGGCTCAGATGGTTAAGTGTCTGACTCTTGATTTAGGGTCAGGTCATGATCTCAGGGTTGTGAAACTGAAACTCATATCAGGCTCCATGCTGGATGTGGAGCCTGCTTAAGCTTCTCTCTCTCTCCCACTCCCTTTGCCCCTATCCCCTACTTTCGTGCTCTCTCTCACTCTGAAAAAAAATTAAATATTTGTATTGAGAAATATTTCAAATATATAGAAAAGTTAAAAGAATTATACAAACATAATTCTACCCTCCACCCAAATTTAAAGCTTATTTTTTACAGTATTTGTTCTACATACAAATACCCCCTTTTTTTGCTGACCCATTTGAAAGTGACTTGAAGACATCAGAACACTTCACCTCTAAATATTTCAACAGGCATCTCCTAAGTATAAGGACATTGTCCTATAATCATCACCCTACCAGCACACTTAACAAAATTAACAATGATTCCATAATATTATCCAAAATCCAGTCCCTATTAAATCCCATTATTTTTCCATTATTATTCCTCAATTTTCTTAAATTTTGATAAGAATTCATATGCACTCCTGAGTTCCTTTTACAAATGCACTTTTTAACCACTTGTTATGTCTTAGGAAATTTGTTTTTTAACCAAGTTTCATGATTGTATTGTGTTGAATCTATTTAGTCTAGAACAGTCCTCTGTCTTTTATGATATTGAATTCTTTAAAGTATCCAGACCTGTTGTCTTGTAGGATGTTATACATTCTGAATTTGTCTGACTGTTTCCTTGTGGTGTCATTTAACCTGTTCCTCTAACCCCTGTATTTCCAGAAAACCAGAAATGGATGATTTATTAAATATAATAATGGCTAACACTTTTTAAAGCTCTCATTTATTTTCTGTAATTGGGTAAAAAAATAATGGGCAATCACAGATTCCTTTTCTTAACATTTAGAAAATAAATGCCTATTTGTATTTTGATATTATTTTTCTCTTTTCATGATGTTTATATTACTATTATAATAATCCAAAATTTTTAAATTCATTTCACAGGGAATGTTCTGGCACTTATCTTAAGGTAGAAATTGTGGGCCTGTGGTAACACTCAAACAATTTGCTTTTGACTCTATTAAGGATACAAACAACTAAGTTTTTCCATGTATTTCACAAAGCTCAAGCAAGCAGGATTTCAAAATAAAGGTGACTTGAGCAGGGGAAATGAAGATGCTATTTGCTTTCCCCAGAACTAATTTGCAACTAATGGTTTGGAAAGAGACACTTGCGTAAGAATCTTGGCATTTTTTGTTTCATGAGAATCATCATAGTCTATTAGTACAAACTGTTCCCTTGAAAAAAATCTTGCCCACACATTGCCATGGGTTCTAGCCTGCCTTGAGTATATATTGGACTCTCTCTCTCTCCTACAGATACATATACATACATACATACATATATATGTATATGTTTTAGATGTTTTCATATACTGTGTATGATTTTTCCCAAGAATCTCAGACATCTTCTCTCCCATTATTAAAATAGGCTAGGGCGCCTGGGTGGCTCAGTTGGTTAAGCGACTGCCTTCGGCTCAGGTCATGATCCTGGAGTCCCGGGATCGAGTCCCGCATCGGGCTCCCTGCTCGGCAGGGAGTCTGCTTCTCCCTCTCCCACTCCCCATTTGTGTTCCCTCTCTCGCTGTGTCTTTCTCTGTCAAATAAATAAATAAAATCTTTAATAAATAAATAAATAAATAAATAAAATAGGCTAAAACTTGTCTCAGGTTTTGGTAGTCTTGTAGATGATTGAATTTGTACTAAGAGCACAATTAAAATTTCATTTTATTTGTTTTTTTAATTTCATTTTATTTTAATTCCAGTATAGTTAACATACAGTGTTATATCAGTTTCAGGTGTACAATATAGTGATTCAACACTTCCATATACCACTCAGTGCTCATCAGGACAAATGCTGTCCTTATTCTCCATCACCTATTTCACCCATACCTCCCCTCTGGTAACCATCATTTTGTTCTCTATAGTTAAGAGTCTCTTTCTTGGTTTGTCTCTTTCTCTCTTTTTAAAATTACTTTATTTTTTTTTTTTAAAGATTTTATTTATTTATTTGAGAGAGAGAGAATGAGAGAGAGAGAACACATGAGAGGGGATAGGGTCAAAGGGAGAAGCAGACTCCCCGCCGAGGAGGGAGCCCGATGCGGGACTCGATCCCGGGACTCCAGGATCATGACCTGAGCCGAAGGCAGTCGCTCAACCGACTGAGCCACCCAGGCGCCCTAAAATTACTTTATTTTTTAATTGACGTATATCTGACATATGATATTATATTAGTTTCAGGGATACAACATAGTGACTCAACATTTATACACATTACAAAATAGTCACCACGATAAGTGTACTTACCATCCATCATCATACAAAGTTATTATAGTATTACTGACTATATGTTCCCTATGCTGTACTTTACATCCCCATGACTTATTTATTTTATAACTGGAAGTTTGTACTTCTTAATTCCCTTCATCTGTTTCACTCATCCCCTCACCCTGAAATTTCTTTTTAAAAAGAAAATGTGCCTAAGTGTTTTTTAACTACTAAAAACAATACAGAAAACAAATAATGAAGAAATCTACAGATGTAGGGAGGGCAAAGGATATGTTAGGGGGAAAGAAACCTGAGAAAATAACTGACAACCAACAACTTTTCTGGTGAAGACCAGTGCAGACCTGGATCTGGCCAATAGTAGTGATCATCCAATATTGTTATTGTTAAATTAACATGGAAATTGGGATTCAAGGTATACTTATGAATACTACTGTTTTTTTTTTTTTTTTAAGATTTTATTTATTTGACAGAGAGAGAGACAGCGAGAGAGGGAACACAAGCAGGGGGAGTGGGAGAGGGAGAAGCAGGCTTCCCGCGGAGCAGGGAGCCCGACGTGGGGCTCGATCCCAGGACCCTGGGATCACGACCTGAGCCAAAGACAGAAGCTTAACGACTGAGCCACCCAGGCGCCCCGAATACCACTCTTTATATCCAAGTCCCGCCATCTTTATGGACTTTGATTGCTACAGGAATGCTCTACTGGACTTTTGGCAGCATTCTCGAGTCCAAGAACACACTGGTGAATAATTATTTATATCCGTGAATCTCAACTCAACTTGGAAAAATGCAAAGGATTTTACTTGAGCAACTAAAAATTCAGCATCTACGTCTCAGTCTGTACACCAACTCTGGATTCAATCTCTATTTATTTATTTACTTAGGGAGTGGGGAGGGGCAGAGGGAGAGAGAGAATCTTAAGCAGGCTCAATGCCCAGCGCAGAGCCCAATGCCGGGCTCAATCTCATGACGGTGAGATCATGACCAGAGCCAAAATCAAGAGTTGGACGCTTAACCAACTGAGCCACCCAGGTGCCCAATTTCTATTTAGTAGCAAATACTGAGCCTGTTGGTTTGAAAATGCTGTCTTTTATCTTTAGAAATATTACTTACCCCCTCATATCTACCCCCACCCCCTCCAGGCAGCAACAACCATCAGTAGCTTCCCCACTCTCAGGCCCAAAATATCTGTGAAATTAGCAATGAAGGAACTACTCTACAGTGCCTTTGGAACAAATTCTGCAGGAGTTCAGTTTCCTCAATGGTATATGCTAAGTGAAACAGAGTAAGTTTGCCTTAGGTTGGGCTTTAAGTATTCCATTATTCCTTCTTCTAACTCTTTAGCAAATATGGCTTCGCATAATCAAAGTTTTATCACACTAATATTTCTTTCTGTTATTTATACCACCATAGTCTCAGGCTTCCAATACAACTCTCAAAGTCAGAGTAGTGTAATATGGAGCATACAGAACCATATTTGCAGTCAGGTTGCTCTACCATCTAAGCCTTCAGTGTCATTATCAGGCCTCTCTTAGTTTTTTCAAGTTCTCCAGAAAGTAGAAAAAAATTTTAGAAAGGCAAATGGAAATATCAACTATTTTGTATTTATGTAATATGCTTATTATCCAGTGTATTGAATAAGGTGTATTTTTATTTTCTCAGCAACTATTAGATATACATTAAAAATCAACAATTAGATCTCATCTGAGGCATATCATGCTTTTGTATCCTCTGCCTTTGATTATTCTAAACTATATCAGAGAGTATTAAACATTGATGCAAAGAGAAGAAAGATGAGATTATTTTGCCACTCCATACTAAATGGCATTTCCTTTTAATGTATTGGAGATGCTGAGATATTAATTGCTAAAAAATGAATTATTTTTGATATTAACAAGAAAACTTAGCAAAAATGAACAAATACAAATTTAGCATAGTAATAAATAAGCTACACAGCAACTCAGTGGATTACACCTTAAATAATGAAAGAGACATTTATTTCTATCAATTACTTTTTTCCCTGTGGTTTTGTATCTGTATTTGATTTTGCCTCATCAATGTCATCAAAATAAAATGACTTTATTTCAAATAAGAAGTAAAAACTACATAATGGTAATCAAATAGTTATTTGAATTTAGGAGACGGACAGCAGTATGGCTGAAAAGTAGGCTATCACAATTTATGGGCCATCATCTGTGAAATATGAAGAAAAGCAAAAAATGACAAAATACATAGGCTGGCCTCCACTGGGAAAACTTCCCTCTTGAACATTATCATTTTTTGAATAGATTAGGATGAGTTTCCTTGTCAAGCACTGGGATACCTCCTAGGATAGTCCACACAAAGTTTTAGGGGTAACTTACCTTCGTGAAAAGTCAAAGGTAATTAGGCCTGCGGAGAAAACAAAGCATTCTTTTTCTGTACTTAATAAAAACCTATTATAAAAGCCTAGAGATTTAGGTGAATAATAAATAAATACCCTAGGCTTCTAAACCAAGACCTTTGTGAAGTAAATAAAAAGATAAAAACAGCTAAGTCATCAGTACTTGTTGATTCTAAATTAGCATTAGCTATGCTTCAGAAGAAAAGAAAATACTACCAAAGGTAGAGCCATAAAAGAGCAACTATGCTATTCAGAAAAGGGATTTTTCTTCTACTTTTTATCCAGAGCCCAAAAGCAAGAATACCAGGGATGATACCTAATGTCTTATTTTCAGCTTCAAAGAACTTGATTTCATTGAAGATAAAGTGAGGTTGCATGCATGTATCTCTCTTCTCTGTCCTGCATTAGTTTGGCAGAGTAGGGAATATTTAAAATTTAATGGAAAAAAAAAATCTGGAAGGAAAGATCAAGGCATTTTCTTTTTTGTCCAGAGTGTTTAGCGGATGATCTTTAAAGAGGTGAAGTCTGTTTCTGGAAGTTTTTCAGGGTGAGCAGGTAAGTGTCAACATGACCAATTCTATGGAATTGTCATCCAACAGGAGTGTCATCCAACACCCTTCACAGGGAAAAAGATTTCTGAAAGTAGTTCCGCCGTGAATTTCCTGAGTATTTGCCACATACCCTGAAATTGCCTGATAATTTTCTTGCAGTGCATATTTATAATGCACAGATATCAACAGTAATTAAAATGTTTGGGGAGTACTTTCCAGAGGTTGGAGGATTTAGTGCGCCTGGAGAATTCAGCGAGCCGTTTCTTAATGATTTACTAAGACTAAATCTTCAGCAGAGAGACTTCTGACAACCAGGTTGCCGAGGGGCATGCATCTCAAGGGTTTTCACTGGTTGTCACCATTGGTCCCAAACTAGTGTTGATTACTACCACTCCTTTCTGTGACAGTTAAACTTACCTTGGGTTGTTCTTCATCCTGCGATTTTTTTCCCACGAATGAGCAAATTACTTATCCCACTATTGCATCGCACTTTACTGTGAGAATGGAAATTGAACGGATGGTGTAGTTTCCAGTAACGGAAAATTCACCTAAATCTCATGCATGTCCCCGCGCACATTCTGCAACGTTCAGAAGAATTTTTCAAAGAGGGAACATTCCACACTCATACCTTTTCCTCAGAAAACCAAGAAGAAGTTTACAGGTTTGGAAATGCAGAGCTCCTACAGGTCTGGGTTCCTGTTCGGGAGAAAAGGCTCTTCTTCGGGTGGATCTAAAATATTCTTGGATCTCTTTGGAAACCACCCTGCTCCCACAGGTGCACAGACGCTCCCTTTCCCGCAGCCGGCGCCAAATCTCCGAGACCTCTGGCCATAAATAGCCGCCTTCCTTTTCCTGGGCCGCCGGCATTTCGCCCCGGAAGAAAAGGAAAACTCACCCCTTGCCTTTTCTGCCAGCTTTTCTCTCGCACAATTTCCTGCACACCCCCTGAGTGCGTTGTCTTTAATAAAAGAAGCATTGGGAGGTCTTGTAAGAGGAATAACGTCAACTTATGTCTCGTCCTCATTCATTTGAAGGAAAGTCTGAAATCTGAGCTTGCAGCTGACGCTTCCCAAGCCGCGTCCACCCCCAGTACCTTCCAGATTTTGTCTTTTCTAAGATGGAGTCTGCGGAAATGCCAGGCTCCTCCTCCTACTTTTTAGCCTGTAGCACCACCAGGCGTCCGAACTGAAAACCTGGTGTTGTAATAATACAGCCCTTTCCGTCAGAAACGGTCAAAATCTGTTCATCGTCACGTCGTCTAGTGGCACAGTTCTTAAATTATTTCTTCGTATTACTTCTCCGATTTTTGGTTTAACCAGTGTGGGCAGAAACAATTGATAGTGTACGGTTTTATTATCATATTTCTAATTATCAGTTATTTTATTCTATTATCACAACTGTACAATTTGAGAGTAACTTGAACTGGATTTCTGCCATTTGAGACAGGTCACCCATTTGGCCATGCATCTGCTGAATTTATTAATTCATCAGCAGGTGTTTGTTTGAGATTATATTGACGTCCTGTGAAAGGTATTGGGGATATAAAATTGAATAAAGCCTAGTGCCTACACCCCCAGGCAGGAGGTTACAGCCTAGAAGGGGGACACAGATAAAGAGACAATTATGATGTGGGAGGTAAGTGCTAAGATAGAGATTTGCACAGACACGGTGACTACTTTTGAGGGAAATTTAAGTAAGAACAGAAATGGGGTATCAGGAAAGATTCCCAGAGGAGGTGAAGTTTGAGCTAGTTGCATTTTATGGTATCAACTTAAACCCATTGAAATTATTTTCTACTGCAGATGAAGTACTTGTCATTTTGCAAGAAATGAGATTTTCTCAAAAGTTGGGAAGGTCATGGCTTATGTGAAATGCAATGTAGTCTTTCAGTCAACAGCACAGAGCCTCGCATGAAGTGTTGTGGGTAACAACTGAAAGACTAGGGATGAACCCTTTTTTCCAATTTGATTTGGTACAGATAACTAATAGTCAATTTAAAGGAGAGTCCTGCAGGTTGAGTGTGTGCATGTCTGAGTAGTTTGTTGTGTAAAAACATCATCTTTTTAAGTGGTGATTAAGAATATGGGCTTTTAAGTCAAAGAACTCATATTAAAATCCTGGCTCTACTACTACATATATCTTCTATTAAGAAAATTACTTAATCTCTCCAAACTTCAGTTTCCTTGTGTGAAAAAAAGTGGATATAATAATGTTATCTACTTCATGAAGTTGTGGGAATTAAGTGAAACAGTGCTTATGTAGCAATTTTTTTTAAGTCGGCTCTATGCCCAACACAGGGCTTGAACTCAAGACCCAAAATCAAGAGTCGCATGCTCTACAGACTGAGCCATCCAGGCACCCCAGTGAAACAGTGCTTATGAAATGTTCAGCCTAGTACTTGGAACATCACAGTGTTTCATAAATGCTAACAATTATTAGTGGTAATACTATGAAAACGGGAACTTATCTATAGTCCTGATTACTCCTTCAAACAAATGTAAGCCTAAATGACTCCTAAAAGGGAACCCATGTACACTGTTGGTGGGAATGTACATTACTATTGCCACTGTGGAAAATAGTATAGAGGTTCCTAAAAAAATGAAAATAGGGCATTCTGGATGGCTCAATCGGTTAAGCGTACAACTCTTGATTTCAGCTCAGATCATGATCTCAGGGTCTTGGGATCCAGCCCCGGGTCGGGCTCCACACTTAGCCAGGAGTCTGCTTGAGATTCTCTCTCTCCCTCTTTCTCGTCCCCTTCCCCCTGCTTGCTCACACTGTCTCTTTCATTAGTGTTTTGTAGTTTCTAGAGTATAGATTCTTTACCTCCTTGGTTAAGTTTATTCCTAGGTATCTTATGGTTTTTGGTGCTATTGTAAATGGAATCGATTCCTTAACATCTCTTTCTTCAGTCACATTATTAGTGTATAGAAATGCAACTGATTTCTGTGCATTGATTTTGTATCCTGCCATGTTGCTGAATTGCTGTATGAGTTCTAGCAATTTTGGGGTGGAGTCTTTTGGGTTTTCCACATAAAGTATCATGTCATCTGCGAAGAGAGAAAGTTTGACCTCTTCTTTGCCAATTTGAATGCCTTTTATTTCTTTTTGTTGTCTGATTGCTGAGGCTAGGACTTCCAGTACTATGTTGAACAATAATGGTGAGAGTGGGCATCCCTGTCATGTTCCTGACCTTAAGGGAAAAGTTCTCAGGTTTTCCCCATTGAGAATGATATTCGCTGTGGGGTTTTCATAGATGGCTTTTATGATATTGAGGTATGTTCCCTCTATGCCTGTACTTTGAAGAGTTTTAATCAGGAAAGGATGCTGTATTTTGTCAAATGTGGTTTTTTTTTTCTGTATCAATTGAGAGAATCATATGGTTCTTGTCTTTTCTTTTATTAATGTGCTCTATCACGTTGATTGATTTCCGAATGTTGAACCACCCTTGCACCCCAGGAATAAATCCCACCTGGTCGTGGTGAATAATCCCTTTAATGTAATGGATCCTATTGGCTAGGAACTTGTTGAGTATTTTGGCATCCATGTTTATCAGGCATATGGGTCTGTAATTCTCCTTTTTGATGGGGTCTTTGTCTGGTTTTGGGATCAGGATAATGCTGGCCTCATAGAACGAGTTTGGAAGTTTTCCTTCCGTTTCTATTTTTCAAAACAGCTTAAGTAGAATAGGTATTATTTCTTCTTTAAATGTTTCATAGAATTCCCCTGGGAAGCCATCTGACCACCCTGGACTTTTGTTTTTTGGGAGGTTTTTGATTACTGCTTCAATTACCTTACTGGTTATTGGTCTGTTCAGATTGTCAATTTCTTCCTATTTCAGTCTTGGTAGCTGATAAGTTTCCCGGAATACATCCATTTCTTCCAGATTGCTTAGTTTGTTGGCATATAGTTGCTGGTAATAATTTCTAATAATTGTTTCTATTTCCTTGGTATTAGTCATGATCTTTCACCTTGCATTCATGATTTTATTGATTTGGGTCCTTTCCCTTCAATGCATTTTAAAATTTCCCTTTACACTTCCTCCTTGACACATACATAATTTAAATGTCTATTATTTAGGTTTGAAGTGTTTTGGAAATTTTCATCTTATCTTTCTATTATTGATTTATAGTTTGCTTTTATTGTGGTTGCAGAGCACCTTTTGTATCATTTTAATTACTTTAAAATTTGCTGAGGATTGTTTTATGGCCCAGGATATAATCTAGCCTGGTATATGTTCTATGAGCACTTGGAAAGAGTATAATTCTGTTCTTTTTGGTCGAGTGTTCTATAAATGTCTATTGGATCCTGTTGGCTGATGGTATTGTTGAATTCTTGCTGAGTTTTTCTACTTCTTCTTGTCAATGGTCGAGAGAGGTGTCAAGGTCTCTAAACTACAGCTGTGAATTTGTCTATTTCTCCTTTCAGTTCTGTCAGTTTTTGGTTCACAGATTTTGCAGCTCTGTTGTTTCATACATGTATATTTAGGATCACTATGTCTTCTTAATGAACTGACTTTCTTATCACTATATTATGTTCCTTTCTGCCTCTGGTAATTCTCTTTCTCTGAAATCTCAGGTATTAATATGGCCATACCTGCTTCCTTTTATTAATGTATTTATGATATATCTTTTCCCATCCTTTTACTTTCAACTAGCCTGTATTGTTATATTTGAAGTGAATTTATTACAGATAGTATATAACTGAAGTAATGTTTTTTAATCCATTCTGCCAACTTCTGTCTTTAACTGGTGTATTTCGATCATTTACATTTAATGTAATTATTCATAAGCTAGGGCTTAAGTCTGCCATTTTATTTTTTTTTAAGATTTATTTATTTATTTTAGAGGGAGAGAGAGAGAGCCTGCACACACGAGCAGGGGGAGGGGCAGAAGGAGAGGGAGAGAGTATCTCAAGCAGACTCCTGGCTGAGCACAGAGTCCAACGTGGGCTCAATCTCAGGACCCTGAGATCATGACCTGAGGCAAAATCAAGAGCCAGACGCCAACTGAGCCACCCAGGCGACCCTGCCATTTTATTTTGTTTTCTGTTTACTTGTTTTTGGTTTCTGTTTTCCTTTTCTCTATCTTTCTGTAGGTTATTTGACCACTTTTAAAATTTTCATTTTGATTTATCTATAGTGTTTCTAAGTATATTGCTTTATAAGGCTTTTTAGTGGCTGCTTTAAGTATTATATAGAGATAACTTCTCACAGTCTATTGATGTCATCATTTCACCTGTTTGAATGAAGTATAGAAATCTTACCTCCCTCTGTGTCTCTTTACTCTCCCGTTTATAATACTGTCTTGGTTATTCCCTCTATATACATTCAGAACCACATCAGGCAGTATTATCATTTTTTTAAAACATAATTTAGAAAACTCAAGAGGAGAAGAAAGTCTATAGTATTCACCCATTTTTTTACTCACTGTGCTCGTTCTTCCTTCCTGATATTCCAAAGCTCCTTTTTAAATTATTTCCTATCTGTGTAGAGAACTTCTCTTAGCCATTCTTTCAGGGTCAGTCTGCTGATGACAGTCTTTTCGTCTTCCTTCACCTGAGAATGTCTTGATGTCATCTTTATTCCTGAAGGATATTTTAATGATATGGGATACTGGGTTGACAGTTCTTTTCTTTCAGCCACTAAAAACATTGTGTTACTTGCTTCTAGCCCCCATCATTTCTGATGAAAAATCCCCTATTATTCAAATTGTTTTCCCTATAGGTCATGTGTCATTTTTCTTTAGCTGATTTCAAGACTTTTTGTCTTAATTTTCAGAAGTTTGATTACAATGTATCTTGGTGTGGATTTCTTTGGGTTTTTCTTGTTTGGAGTCTGCTCAGCTTTTTAAATATCCACGTTTATATCTTTTGCCAAATTTGAGTAGTTTTTCAGTCTATCCCTTTGAGTACCTCTGTCTTCTTTCTCCTTTCCTTTTAGGACTCCAATGACACAAATATTATATGTTTTGTTATTTTCCCATACATGTCTGAAGCTCGGTGCATGTATTTTTCAGTATGTTTTCTTTCTTGTTCAGATTGGGTAATTTCTAATGTTCTTTATTCAAATTAACTGATTCTTTTGTCTCTTTCCTCCATTCTACTGTTCAGTTTATCCACTAAGCTTTTTATTTTGGCTATTGTATATCTCGTTCTAAAATTTCCATTTGGTTCTTCTTCATATTTTTTTCTTTATTGAAACTTTCTTTTCTTTAAATTTTATTAAATTTTTTATTATTATGTTCAGTTAGCCAACATATAGTACATCATTAGTTTTTGATGTAGTGTTCAATGATTCATTAGTTGTGTATTAAAATGTTAATTCCAGGGCGCCTGGGTGGCTCAGTCGTTAAACGTCTGCCTTCGGCTCAGGTCATGATCCCAGAGTTCTGGGATCGAGTCCTGCATTGGGCTCCCTGCTCAGTGGGAAGCCTGCTTCTCCCTCTCCCACTCCCCCTGCTTGTGTTCCTGCTCTCACTGTCTCTGTCAAATAAATAAATAAAATCTTTTTTAAAATGTTAATTCCAGTATAGTTAACATACTGTGCTATATTACTCTCAGGTGTACAATATAGCGACTCGACAATTCTATACATTACTCAGTGCTCATCTTGTAAGTGTACTCTTTAATCCCCATTTCCTGTTTCACCTATCCCCCTGCCTATATCCCCTCTGGTAACTGTCAGCTTGTTCTCTATAGTTAAGAGTCTGATGGGGCACCTGGGTGGCTCAGTTGGTTGAGCGTCCGACTCTTGATTTTGGCTCCAGTCATGGTCTTGGGGGTCATGGGATGGAGCCCCACGTTGGGCTCACGCTCAGTGCAAAGTCTTCTTGTCCCTCTCCCTCCCTATCTATTCCTCCCCCTCTGCTCCTCCCCCAACTCGCAGACAAGCTCTCTCTCTCTCAAATAAATAGATGAGTAAAATCGTTTTAAAAAGACTCTGTTTCTTGGGTTGTATTTCTTCTTTTTCTCTTCCTTTGTTTCTTAAATTCCACATATGAATGAAATCATATGGTATTTGTCTTTCTCTGGCTGACTTATTCCATTTAGCCTTATACTCTCTAGCTCCATCCATGTTGTTGAAAATGGCAAGATTTCATTCTTTATATGGCTGAATAATATTCCATTGTGTACATGTGTGTATACACACACACATATATATGCCCCATAATATATGTATCACCTCTTCTTTATCTAGTCATCTATTGATGGACACTTGGGCTGCTTCCATAATTTGGCTATAAATAATCCTGTAAATATGCTGCAATAAACATAGGGATGCATATATCCTTTTGAATTAGTGTTTTTGTATTATTTGGGTAAATGCCCAGTAGTGCAGTTACTGGATCATAGGGTAGTTCTATTTTTAATTTTTTGAGGAACCTCCATTCTGTTTTCCACAGTACCTACACCAGTTTGCATTCCCACCAACAGTGCATGAGGGTTCCTTTTTCTCCACATCCTTGCCAATACTTGTTATTTCTTGTGTTTTTGATTTTAGTTATTCTGAAATGTGTGAGATGATATCTCATTGTGGTTTTGATTTGCATTTTCTTGATGGTGAGTAATGTTGAGCATCTTTTCATGTGTCTGTTAGCCATCTGAATGTCTTCTTTGGAGAAATGTCTGTTCATGTCTCCTGCCCATTTTTTTAATTGGATTATTTGGTTTTGGGTGTTGAGCTGTATAAGTTCTTTATATATTTTGGATACTAACCCTTTACTGGATATGTCATTTGCAAATGTCTTCTCTCATTCAGTTGGTAGTCCATTAGTTTTGTTGATTGTTTCCTTTGCTGTGCAGAAACTTTTTATTTTGATGTAGTCCCAATAATTTATTTTTGCTTTATTTTTCCCTTGCCTCAGGAGATATATCTAGAAAAATGTTGCTATTGCTGATGTCAGAGAAATTACTGCCTGTGTCCTCTTCTAGGATTTTTATGATTTCGGGTCTTACATTTATGTCTTTAATCCATTTTGAATTTATTTTTGTGTATGGTGTAAGAAAGGGGTCCAGTTTCATTCTTTTGCATATAGCTGTCCAGTTTTCCCAATACCATTTGTTAAAGAGACTGTCATTTTCCCATTGCATATTCTTGCCTCTTTTGTCTAAGATTAATTGACCCACAATCATGGGTTTGTTTCTGGGCTCTCTTTCCTGTTCTATTGATCTACATGTCTATTTTTGTGCCAGTACCATACTGCTTTGATTACTATGCTTTGATTACTACAGCTTTGCAGTATAACTTGAAATCTGGAATTGTGGTAATTCCTGCTTTGCTTTGCTTTTTCAAGATTGTTTTGGCTATTCAGGGTCTTTTGTGGTTCTATACAAATTTTAGGATCATTTGCTCTAGTTTTGTGGAAAATGCTGTTGGCATTTTGATAGGGATTGCATTAAATTTGTAGATGGCTTTGGGTAGTATGGACATTTTAACAATATTTGTTCTTCCAATCCATGAGCATGGAATACCTTTCCATTTGTGTTTCTCATAACTTCAGAAATATTTTGGCAGAGGTTTTTCAACCTTTTTTTTTCATGAACCAGATAGACCCATTCTAGCTTCTGGCTGTAAGCAGTGACTCTGGCTTTTATTCTCCATCTTGCATGGAGAATTTTTTTTTTCCTGATAGCCCATAAGAGCCAAACTTATGGCAACCAATGCCAGCTTCCCACCCTGCAGCTCAGAAATGCGAGGGTTTCATCCTTATTCACTATTTTATGTTTGTTCCATTTTTGTTTTATATTTTCTAATTTTTTATTTTAAATTTTTATCTATTTTTTTCTGTGTTCATATGAGCAGAGCATGGCGCACAGAAGCATAAACTTACTTCACCAGCTTAAAAGAAAACTGTGTTTTTACTTTTTATTTTGTTTCAGTGTTATATAACACAACCAATACTTTAATAATAATATTTTTACAGTGTTACATAAATTTGTAAACAAAGTCAAATTTTTGGTTGAAGAGCCTGTGTTTGATTAGTCACATACATTGATGACATTCAACTGTATAGAAAAAAGACCTTTAAGAGGCACCTGTGATAAGCATCTGCCTTCAGCTCTGGTCATGATCTCAGGGTCTTGGGATGGAGCCCTGCATCGGGCTCCCTGCTCAGTGAGGAGTCTGCTTCTCCCTCTCCCTCTTCCCCTCTGCCTGCTTGTGCACTCTCTCACTCTGTCTATCTCTCAAATAAATAAAATCTTAAAAAAAGAAAATAGACTTCTATATGGGAGACTTACATGGATGAATTCTGCTTCCACAAATGAGACAAATTCATCTTTTTTTTTTTTTTTTTGAGAGGGAGAGCGGGTAGAGGGCAAAGGTAGAGGGAGAGAAAGAATCTCAAGCAGACTCCACACCCAGAGCCCCACATGGGGCTGGATCTCAGAACCTGAGATCACGACCTGAGCCAAAATCAAGAGTCTGATGCTTAACCAACTGAGCCACCCAGGCATCCCAAGACAAATTCATCTTTAAATTATACACAACTAATTAATCATTGAACATTACATCAAAAACTTATGATGTACTGTATGCTGGCTAATTGAATTTAAATTAAAAAAAAAAAAGAAACCAACAACAACAAAATACAGACACATGACAGAGAAAGCAATGTATTTACTTATTTTTAGGAGAATTAAATAAAACCAGACAGACCAATTCCATTTCTTATATATCTGTATGTCTAATTTCATATATAAATCTATGTTTTAACTGACATCTCTATTGTACATAGCTTATAAATATATAAACATGCCTGCATAATAAAATTTAAATTTTCCAACTTTAGTATCCATTTAATAGTTTTATAATTGGAATGGAGATTTTAAATCAAGTTAATGTAATTTTCATTTAAAGTTAAAACATCATGGGGCGCCTGGGTGGCTCTGTCATTAGGCGTCTGCCTTCGGCTCAGGTCATGATCCCAGGGTCCTGGGATGAAGCCCTGCATCGGGCTCCCTGCTCCGTGGGAAGCCTGCTTCTCCCTCTCCCACTCCCCCTGCTTGTGTTCCCTTTCTTGCTGTGTCTTTCTCTGTCAAATAAATAAAATCTTAAAAAAAAAAAGTTAAAACATCATTATGAAGAAACCTTAATAAGATTTAAGAAACTTATACTTATTTAAGATCATATAGCATATAGGGTTATAAAGAAATACTTATTTTGGTCAAAATGTGTTCTATGTGGATAATTCCAGTCTTAAAAATCTGCTTTTCATCCCAAATAAAAGGGTTTGCTGAACAACAAAATAAATAATGATAACATTGGATTATAACCCAAATAATAAAGTATATATCCATGAGTTTATATATAAAGAAATAACTACATATTGAACAAATGGAAGAGAAATGAAAAGTTTTTCTTCAATTAATTAATGTAAAAGGAATCAGGGAAATAGAAAATTACCATTTGAATGCCACAGTGTTAATTGCCATAGGAAATACCCAGTAATGGATACTAAAATTAGTGGGCAAAAGTTTAAGCAGAAACATGATATTTACATAGTTTCAAAGTGTCTCTTTCCAAGTATTTATTAATTACAAAGAAAAAATAGTAACTTTACAATGGAGAAACTTGACAGATATTATCTTAACTAAGTGATGGAGATTAATATCACCTAAACACTATTGAACTGTATATTTAAAAATGTTTAACATGGTAAATTTTATGTTGCTTTTAACCACAGTTTTTTAAAAAGATTAATATTACTGCTCAATAGGACACAGTGACATCATGTTCTCCCAATAATGATGCACTGAGAAGGATACAATATCATTTCTGTGGTATTCTTCCCAATAATGCATAACATCAATCTAATCTAAAGAAGACAAAGACATCTCAAATTGAGGGACATGTTTGCTAACTAAACTTATTATGGTAACCATTTCACAATACATGTAAGTCAGGTCATTATGTCATACACCTTGAAATTACACAGTGCTGTATGTCAGTTATATTTCAATAAAACTGAAAAATTTGAAAAAATCAAATCTGGTAATATCTGAAAATGTATCTTTTCTTAAGGCTACTTAATTAGTATTCATGATCACTTTTTTCCTTAATATCTTTTTATTTTATAGTTGTGTGTTAGCACTTGTTAACTACAGTAAACCTAATTTATTTTTTCCCTCATCTACCTTTCATTCCCCACATTCAAATAACTGCTTTCTGATAAGGAATGGAATAGAATTCTGTGTAAAAGAGAGATTTGAGACTTGCCTAAGACCCTAAACACCATTAAGAAATCACCTGTAGGGCGCCTGGGTGGCTCAGTTGGTTAAGCGACTGCCTTCGGCTCAGGTCATGATCCTGGAGTCCCTGAATCGAGTCCCGCGTCGGGTTCCCTGCTCAGCAGGGAGCCTGCTTCTGCCTCTGACCCTCCCCCCTCTCATGTGCTCTCTCTCTCTCATTCTCTCTGTCTCAAATAAATAAATAAAATCTTTTAAAAAAATTTTAAAAAAATCACCTGTAACTTAATTTTGGGAAACATTCTTGAACTGAATCTCTTTAGTCTTATATCTGCCCTTATTCACCTTCTCAAAATAAGTCAATCCTTTTTTTGCTTTACCTTTCCTTTCACCTGATTATCTATGAGAACCACCATTCACCAGGCATTTGCATTGTTGTGAACGATGGCATGCAAGATGTCGAGTCAAAGATGATCTCCACATACTGAGAGGCAAAAATCTAAAATTTGAGTGATGATAAGCTGTATTTCTGCTTCTCAAATCTAATTGCTTCCTGATGCATCAAAACTAGAACCTAGTTTTTGTCCCTATACATGTGTAACTGTCTGCTGGAAAACAATTTAAAGGCAATAGGATATCTCTATGGAACTAAGCATTTCCAGGGCCAGGACTAATGAACTTTTGGGGGAGACATAAATAATGGCTACATATAGCTCATGAGTAAGAGCTACATACAGTTGTCAGGTACTCGGCCATGGTCCTCTGACCCCCAAGACCTATTCCTATCAGAATCTGGTGGTAAATTGGAGCCAGCCTCTGGTTTTGCCTCTCCAGCACCATGGGGGAAGGGGAAGTTGGGCATAAAGCGCTTAAGAAACCGAAACTCACTATTGCTGGAGCCAGTGGCTGAGCACATCTCATAGGGACAGGGCTGAGATAATGATCCATTGGCCCCTCCTTGTACCAGGTTGTTAGGGAAATTACAGTCATCATAGAAATGCTCTTCAACTGTGAACTTTTCTCTATATTTAACCTTCTGGTAGATGTGTATAACAAAGATCACTGTGACGGAGAGGAGAAATAGAAAGGAAAGCACAGCCAGAGAAATGACCAAATATTTAGTGGATGGATTTACCCTTGTAGGATTCTTGGAAGGATCCCGGAACTGCAGATAGGGTTCAGAAAAACCATCTACCAGCAAGATGCTGAGTGAGGCAGTAGTGGAAAGAGCTGGTTGGCCATGATCCTGAACAAGAATGATCAGTTTCTGAATCACGGGGTCTCTCTCAGATATCTGCCGCAATGTACGGATTTCCCCATTTTGTTGTTGAACAGAGAATAACCCAGGGTCAGTGGCCTTAAGGAGATGATATGAAAGCCAAGAATTCTGACCTGAGTCACCATCCACAGCCACTACCTTGGTCACCAGGTAGCCTGCATCTGCAGACCTGGGCACCAGGTCATTGCAGGGCAAGGTGCCATTCTGCAGTGGGTACAAGATCATTGGGCGGTTGTCATTATCATCCAGAACAACCACTCTTACAGTAGCCTGGCTACTCAGTGACAGGAAGCCCCCATCAGTTGCCTTTACTACAAACTGAAAATTTTGAATGGCCTCATAATCCATGGTTCTCAGTGCATAGAGCTTCCCGTTGTCTGAATTTATGGAGATGTAAGCAAAGACTGATAAATCTCCACTTTGTGGAGGCAGCAGAGTATATGTTACTTGGGCATTCTCACCCAAATCTAGATCCTCAGCATGAACTTTGCCAATAAAAATTGCTGGGCTGTTGTTTTCTCGAACAGTCAAAATGTAGGAGTCTTCCTGAAATATTGGGGGATTGTCATTAATGTCAGATAGTAACACCTCAATCACAGTTTCTGTGAACAGACTGGGTGGCCCAGTATCCATGGCAACGACGGTGATATTGTAGCCTGAAACCTCTTCCCGATCCAAGCCTCTGTCAGTAACCAGTGAGTAAGAATTCTGGAAAGTTGGTTTGACTGCAAAAGGAAGGTCTTCTCTGAGGAAGCAGGTGATTTTTCCTCCCATCCGAACGTCCCTGTCTCGAATAGAGAAAAGGGCCACTACGGTTTGTAGTGGGGAGTCCTCAGGGAGAGGGCTGGACACAGAGGAGACTGTCACCTCAGGGGGATTGTCATTAACATCCACTACTTCCACCAGGACTTTGCTGTGGGCAGAGAGGCCCCCTCCGTCGGTGGCTTGAATGTCAATATCGTATGTTTCAACCGCTTCAAAATCTAGGGGCCCTCTCAGTCGAACCTCTCCAGTGTGAGAGTCAATCTGAAACGTCTGGAGAATTGCTTCTGGGTTTTGAGCTAAGGAATAAGTTATTTCCTTGTTGGAGCCCTCGTCCAGGTCTGTGGCACTCACAGTGGCCACCAGTGAACCATTGGCGCTATTTTCCGGTACCTGAGCGCGGTACACCAGCCGAGAGAACTGAGGCACGTGGTCATTGACGTCCAGAACCTCCACGCGGATGTGGGCGATGCCAGACTTGGGTGGGGACCCGCCGTCCACCGCCGTAATTGTCAAGTTGACTTCAGGTTGCTCCTCTCTGTCCAGGGGCTTATCCAGGACCAGCTCGGCATATTTGGGCCCATGGCTGCGAAAGCGGGTATGCAGGTGGAAATACGCGTTGGGGCTCAAGGTGTAGTTCTGAAGACCATTGAGGCCCACGTCCAGATCCTGGGCGCTCTGCAGAGGAAAACGTGAACCCAGGGGCGTGCTCTCCGGAATCTTCAAAAGCGGCTCCTTGTTCAGGAAAATCGGGTCATTGTCGTTGATATCAAATACCCTGACCTCGACACGAAAGGACTGCAGCGGCTCCACCAGGACTATTTCAAAGTGCAGAACACACGGGTCCGTTTTGCCGCACAGTGACTCCCTATCCAGTTTCTCCTTCACGAACAGATCCCCTGTCTTGCGGTGGAGCCGGAAATGCAGTTTGTTGCCTTCGGCAACCAGCCGCGCCCCGCGCGCAGCCAGCTTCCCTACCTCCAGCCCCAGGTCCTTAGCCACATTAGCCACAAACGAACCGCTCTCCATCTCTTCCGCCACTGAATAGCGGATGGTGGCCGCACTCCCCACAGATATGCACAACAAAAAAAGAAGAGACCCTACTTGCCTGATCTGCAGGGGTTTTCTGTGCGCCGCCGCCATCCGTTCTCGCACGCGCACTGTCTGCAGCAACCACCACCTGTTGCGGATATATTTCACTTTTCCGCCCACAGGTTCTTGCAACTGCTGCGCTCAGCTTCGCTCGTCTCTAACCGCAGCGCCACCAAGGGCTTCCCGCTCCCGGTAAGCTGTTTTGCACTTGAAAGAACACTTGCATTGAGCAACTCAACTCCCCAGTCTATCCAGTGTATTAATAGGTATGTTCTCATTCCGGAGATTAGGTAGAGGATGAAAGTTGTTGCCAAAGCAACGGCTGACTCGCCCTTTAAGTCCCTTTCAGAAAAAAAATCCTTGGGAATTAAGAAGCCAATGAGGATACTCACTCAAGCTGAAGCTTGCTCAATCTGTGAGCCGGCTGGGGCCGCTGCAGCAACCGGCAAACGGCGAGGAGTAAACAAGCTACTTTGCATACTCCACACAGTCTGCCCTGAGATCAAGGGAAAGGCAAAAAGATCCTGGAGCCAAATGGATGGCGGCGAGGGGCGGGGAATTGGAGAAAGTGATCAGCAGGAAAAAGAAAGGGGACAGACAGATGTTTCCTTCAGGAACCTGGTGTCCAGTAGGTACATTGATAGGGTAACTGGCCAACGAGGTTCTCGATTTGCACAAATCCATTCCTTTCCCAGAACTCTCAGACGCCCAGGAAGCAGTTGGCTTGGCACTTAAGATTATGATGGCAGTACTATTTACTGGGTACGATTTCTATATAGTGCTGGTACACTGTTGTTTATCCGCATTATTTAATTTAATACTTGCAACAACTCTATGAAGCACACATTAGTATTTCTTTTTTTACAGACAAAGAAACAGACTGGATATATTACGTCACTCTCCCAAGACCTCCTACTGAATAAATATTAGAGAAGGAATTCAATTTAATTTTGTCTGACTCCAGAGTCCATGCTGTTAATCAGTATATTATTCTGTTTCCCAGATAACATGGTGGATAAATGAAATGAAGATGTTTGGCTTTGGATTTGAAAGGAAATAAGAGACTACTTACATATATTGAAAATAACCTGATAGAAATTTGGGAGATATTTGTTCAGAGTTTCTTTTACAATCATAGGATCACAGAAGGTTTAAGAATGATAAGCCACCTCAAAAAAAAGATGGATCTCTCAATCTCCATTACAAATCTTAACATTTGGCTTAAGTGTGCATCCCTAAACAGCTTAATTTTGTCTCTTTAAAAAACTGTATATCAAAGTATATACAATAAAGTGTATGGAAGGTAATATTTTTTACTATGGTAAAAAATAAAACCATAACATTTATAGTGGGTCATCTTTTGAATCTAGTTTCTTTCCTTCATTATTTAACTCAATGTTGTGTTTAGTTCTCATTCATCCATTCCATTCCTGTGTAGAATTTCAGAGTATTGTCAGTATCCTTGGGCCACAGAGCATCAGGAACACACCTGTAGTTAAACAGAGTTGTATTTTCTGACTTATTGGAACGAGGGAGACTACACACCCCAGAGAATCATAAGACATCTCAGTAGGAGGTTAGAAATGACTTAGGGTATTTAATCCTGTGCAAGGTGATGGGGGGGGGCGGTGAAGCAGGACTTTGCTCTGGATGGGATGCTGTCAGAAATGGAGTTGATACTATGGTTGGGTGTATTAATAATTCTTAGGTAGAAAGTAAGAGAAAGAAGGAGGTAAAGCTGTGACTGGCAAACAAGCTGTGACTGACATATCAGCCAGGATAGAGAGATATTGGATCATTGTTTGTGGATTGGACAGTGTTCTTTTTTGTCCATGTTTAGACATGATTATGGTGCGCTCTTTGATCCATCACAGTCACAGCCTGGCCTTGTGTAATGTTGGTGTTCTATGAAATTGTTTTTGTTCAAGCTGGCCCAGCTTGGAGTATCAGGTCAGCTGCTAGCTGTCAGATACTGCTTTTGTCTTTTTCAGTATGAATATAGCAAAACTCATTTACCCATTCTATTGAGAACTGCTACTGTTCATAGCAGTATGCCCTTGTATATGTCACATGTATACATATTTTGGATGAGGGGGCAGATACTCAGAGGAGGCACTCGTGTCATGGGGTATGTTCTTTTCCGCTTTCCTTCCTATTGCCAAACTGCTAAGAGGTTGTACCAATTTATACTCTGATCAGCAGTGTAACCTCCAGTTGTTCAAATTCTTACCAACACCTAGCATTACTCATCTTTTTAAAGTTTAACCATTCTTACTATCTCAGGGTGGGTTTAATTGCATTTCTCTGATGATTAATTATTGATGAGGTAGGACACTGTTTAATTTATCTTTAGTCACCTGGTTATCCTTTGGGGGGGGGAGGGTTGTTCGGGTCTCTTGCCCATTTTTTTTCCTTTGGATCATTTACCTTTTTTCTACTGATTTGTAGCTCTTCTTATATTCTGAATAGGAGTCCTGAATATCATAAGTGAGAGAATGAGACATGTTTATCTTAAGTCAATATATGTCTACAGAGTTTTTTATTTAAAATGAGGTATTTGTCCCAGTGATTCACACATTATGCAGAAGTTTATGGCATCTTAGGGACTCTTTTTTAAAAATTGAGATATAACTGACATATAACATTATATTAGTTTCAGGTGTACAACATAATGATTCGATATTTGTATATATTATGAAATGATCACCAGAGTAAGTCTAGTTAGCATCTATGACCACATGGAGTTGCAATATTTTTTCTTGTGATGCCAACTTTTTAAAATTTATTTTAATTCCAGTATGGTTAACAGCAGTATAGGAGTTTCAGGTATACGCATCACAACACGTGCACTCCTTAGTCCCCAACACCGATTTCACTCATCTCTCCACCCACATGCCCTGATGAGAACTTTTAAGATCTGTTCTCTTAGCAATTTTCAAATATACAATACAATGTTATTAACTACAGGCAGCACCGAGAAAGTCTTAATACTATCAATTTCCAAATAATTCAACCCAAAGCCATAAATTTTAAATATAAAAAAAATTATATTTTTTAGGACTCCCAGTTTGTGGTAATTTGTTACGGCAGTCCTAGAAACTAATACACAGAATAAACTAAGTTGTGGCATGAAATGTGCTATAATAATGGGGCTTGCCCTCTTGCTCTTCTGCCACCTTGCTAAGAACACTCTCTGTATAGCCCACTGACCCAAGGATGAGGATGGAACAGCACTGGACACAGCCTGCCTTCTGAAGTCAAGCACAGCTAATCTCAGCCTAAATCTGCTGACCCCCATATGCATGAGTGGTAATTAATGTTTTGAGTTACTAAGTTTTGAGGTGTTTTGTTACACTGTTTCATGTGACAATAGCTGACGGATACAATACGTAAACATTTAATTTTGTTATCAGTTAGTTGCAGGCATTATGACATATCATCCCTAAATATCTCAACATGTACCTCTTAGGAACAGGAGCATTCTCCCGCATAACTTCAAAATACAATTATCACACTCGGGAAATTTAACATGAATACAATACTAATACGTAATATATATTCCATATTCTAACTTCCTCAATTGTTCCAATATTGCCTTTTGTGGTTGTTTTTAAAAACCCAGAACACAATCAAGGATTGCACACTGCATTTAATTGTCATGTTTTCCCAGTTTTCCTTTACACTGCAACAGTTTAAAGAAAGCATTTTTTTTAAAGATTTTATTTATTTATTTGAGAGAGAGAAAGAGAGAGCACAGAGGGAGAGTGAGAGAGAGAAGCAGGGAGAGAAGCTTCTCTCCCTCCCTCTGCCTGCCACTTCCCCTGCTTGTGCTTTCTCTGTCAAATAAATAAATGAAATCTTTAAAAAAAAAAAGAGGGGCACCTCGGTGGCTCAGTCAGTTAAGTGTCTGCCTTTGGCTCAGATCCTGATCCCAGGGTCCTGGGATTGAGTCCCATGTCAGGCTCTACTCAGTGGGGAGTCTGCTTCTCCTCTTCCTCTGCCTGCCGCTCCCCCTGCTTGAGCTCTCTTTCTCTCTGTGTCAAATAAATAAATAAATCTAAAAAAATCATTTTACGCATATTCCTCAATTTGGAATTTTTATCGTGTCTTCATGATTAGATTCAGATGAAATATTTTTACACCAATACCACACAGGTGATCTTGTATCCTTTTCAATGCATTACACCAGGAGGTATATAATGTCATTTATCCCATTATGAGTGATATTAAGTTTGATCATTTGGTTATAAAACATCTTACATCAAATTTCTCGACTGGAAAAGTACCTTTTTAATTCTTTTCATAATTAATTAGTTATCTGTGGAGAGATGCTTCAAAACTATGTGAATATGCTGTTTCCAAAACAATTGCTCAGTGTTTTCCAACATCCATGGGTGATACTTGCCTGAATTAGTACATACCTGAACTTATAAGTGTGTGTATACACAAATACTTACATATATGTAATCATAGTACTTATATTTTCAATTCATTAACACAGGTTTCTTCCTTTCCACCCCCAACTCGTATTTATACTAGCCTTGTACCAAAGTGAGAATCTTTGCTTCCCAACACTAGCAATATATTTATTTATTACCTAAATCTTAAATTATATGTTACTTTTACCATAAGATCCAACAATCGTTCTCCCTGTTATTTACCCAAAGGAGATGAACTTATGTCCATGCAAAGCTCTGCACACGGATGTTTAGAAGAGCTCTATTCATAATTGCTAAAACTTGGAAGAAACCAAGATGTCCTTTAGCTATGTCTTTGGTTGCTTCCAAGTTTGGTCAATAATGAATTAAGCTGTATAAACACCCATGTTCAGGTTTTTGTGTTGACATGTTTTCAACTCCTTTGGGTATATACCAAGGAGCATGATTGTTGGATCATATGGTAAAGAGAATGTATGGTTTTGTAAGAAACTGCCAAACTACCTTCCAAAGTGGTTGTACTATTTTGCATTCCCACAAACAATGAATAAGAGTCCCTGTTGTTCCATGTGTTCATCAGCATTTGGTGTTTTCAGTGTTGTGGATTTTGGTCATTATAATAGGTACGTAGTAGTATCTCATTGTTGTTTTAATTTGTTATTTTCTTGATGACATATGATGCGGAGCATCTTTTCATATGTTTATTTGCCATCTTTATCTTTATATAGGTGAAGTGTCTGTTAAGGTTTTGACTCATTTTTTAGCTGGGTTGTTTGTTTTCTTATTGCTGAGTTTTACAAATTTTTTATATATTTTGAATATATATGAACCATGGTCATTTATCAGATATGTCTCTTGCAAATATTTTCTCCCAATTTGTGCCTTGTGTTTTTGTTCTCTTGAAAGTGTCTTTCGCAGATGAGAAAATTTTAATTTAATTTAATTTTTAAAATATTTATCTATTCATTTGAGAGGGAGAGAGAGAGGGGGCAGAAGGGGAGAGAGAGAGAGTGAGAGAGACAAAGAGAGAGGCAGAAGGAGAGAGAGAGAGAATCCTGAAGCAGACTCCCCGCTGAGCAAGGAGCCTGACGCAGGACTCGATTCCCAAGATCCTGAGATCACCACCTGAGCCAAAACCAAGAATAGGATGTCCAACTGACTGAGCCACCAAGGAACCCTGAAAGTTTTTATTTTAATGAAATCAAGCTAATCAATTATTTCTTTCATGGGCCATACCTTTGGTATTATATCTAAAAATTTATCTCCACACCCAATATCATCTAGATTTCCTCCTATGTTATCTTCTATAAGTATTATAATTTTGTGTTTATATTTAGGTCTTTTTTCCTTTTTTTTTTTTTTTAGAGAGAGAGAGAGAAAGCACATGCATGCATGGGTGGGGAGGGGCAGAGAGAGAGGGAGAAAGAGAATCCTAAGCAGGCTCCACACTCAGCACAGAGTCTGATGTGGGGCTTGATCTCACAACCCCAAGATCATGATCTGAGCTGAAACTAAGAGTCAGAAGCTCAACCAACTGAGCCACCCAGGTGCCCCCTTTTTTCCTTTTTTGAGATAATTTTTGTGAAGGGTATAAGGTCTATGTCTAGATTCTTTTTTTTTTTTAGCATGTGTTGCAGAACCATTTGTTGAAGATTGTTTTTTCCATTGCATTGCCTTTGTTCCTTTGTCAAAGATCAGTTGATGATTTTTTTAAAAAGATTTCATTTATTTATCTATTTTAGAGAAAGAGAGTACATGCAAGTTTGGGGGGAGGGGGAGCAGAGGGAGAGGGACAAGCAGACACTGTGCTGAGTGCAGAACCTGACGCCGGCCAATACCCTGACACCAAGGCCATGACCGGAACCAAAACCAAGAGTCACACCCAACCAACTGACCCACCCAGGCACCCAAGCTGACTTTTTAAAAAAGATTTTATTTATTTATTTGATGGGTGGGGGGACACACGCAGGAGGAGTGGCAGGCAGAGAGAGAGGCAGAAGCATGTTCCCCATGGAGCAAGGAGCCCGATGTGGGGCTCCATCCCAGGACCCTGGGATCATGACCTGAGCTGAAGGCAGATGACTAACCAACTGAGCCACCCAGGCACCCCCAGTTGACTTTTTAAAAAAAGATTTTATTTATTTATTTATTTATTTATTTATTTATTTATTTATTTATTTAGAGCACGAGCAAAGGGATGGGCAGAGGGAGAGGTAGAGAATCTCAAGCTGACTCTGCCCTGAGCATGGAGCCCCATGCAGGGCTCGATCCCACAACTCTGAGATCATGACCTAAGTCAAAATCAAGAGTTGGGAGGCTTAACCAACTGAGCCGCCCAGGCACTCCCCAGTTGACTATTTTTATGTGGGTGTATTTCTGGGCTCTTTATTTGTCAGTTTTTTTGCCAATACCACTGTGTCTTGATTACTGTAGCTTTATAATAAGTCTTGAACTTAGCCAATGTCAGTCCTCTGACTTTGTTCTTTTTCAATATTGTGTTGACTCTTCTGGGTCTTTAACCTCTCCATATAAATTTAGAATCAGTTTGTCAATATCCACAGAATATCCTGCTGGGATTTTTATTGGGATTATATTAACTATACATCAAGTTGGGAAGGACTGACATCTTGACGATATTGAGTCTTCTTATCCATCAACATGGAATATCTCTCCATTTATTTAGTTTGATTTCTTTCGTCAGAATTTTATAGTTTTTCTCATATAGATCTTGTACATATTTTGTTAGACTTATACCTAAGTGTTCCATTTTTGGGGGGTGCTAATGTAGGTGGTATGTGTTTTTAATTTTATTTTTTTAAGATTTTATTTATTTATTTGACAGAGAGAGACACAGCGAGAGAGAGAACACAAGCAGGGGGAGTGGGAGAGGGAGAAGCAGGCTTCCCGCCGAGCAGGGAGCACGATGCGATGCGGGGCTCGATCCCAGGACCACGGGATCATGACCTGAGCCGAAGGCAGACACTTAACGACTGAGCCACCCAGGTGCTCCTGTGTTTTTAATTTTAAATTCCACTTGCTCATTACTGGTATATAGGAAAATGATTGTCTTTTTTATATGATCCTCATATTCTGCGACACTGCTATAATCACTTATTAGTTCCAGGAGTTTTTTGTTGAGCCTTTTAGGTTTTCTACATACCTGTTCACATAATCCGCAGTTTTCTTTCTTTCTTCCCAAGCAGTATACTTTTTGTTTCCTTTTCCAGGCAATGTTTAAAAGCAGTGGTGAGAGGCACCTGAGTGGCTCAGTCGGTTCAGTGCCTGCCTTCAGCTCAGGTCATGATCTCGGGGTCCTGGGATTGAGCCCCACAGTCCTGGGATCAAGCTCCATGTTGGGGGGGGGGTGTCTGTGCTCAGCAGGGAGTCTGCTTCTCCTTCTCCCTCTCCCTTTCCCCCCTGCTTGTATGCACTTTCTCTCAAATAAATAAAATCTTAAAAAATAATAATAAAAGCAGTGGTGAGAGGGAACATCTTTGCCCTGTTCTCCACCTTAGTGGAAAGCCACAGAGAATTTTTAGGGTAGTAAAACTATTCTGTAAGATACTAATGGTAAATATAGGTCATCATACATTTGTCAAAATTCATAGAATGTGCAACACCACGAGTGAACCTAATGTAAACTATGGGCTTTGGGAGATAATGATGCATCACTGTTGGTTCATCTATTGTAACAAATGCACTACTCTGCTTCAAGATGCTTATAGTGAGAGAAGCTGTACATGTGTGAGGACAAAGAATATATGGAAACTCTGTATTTTGGGCTCAGTTTTCCTGTGAACCAAAAACTGTTCTAAAAAAATTAAGTCTTTTAAAAAATATATACACCAAAGAATTTTGGAATTTGGAATTACGTTATTACATGAGTGCCATTTTTGTTTGTTCGTTTGTTTGAAAATCTAGTCAGGCAAGCCAGAGAAATGTAATTAGACTCATACTGGATAACAAATTCCTTTTACTCCATGTTCTGTCCTATACAACTCTCTATTTCCTGATTATAAAACTAGTTTAGAGGGGCGCCTGGGTGGCTCAGGTGTTTAAACATCTGCCTTCAGCTCAAGTCATGGTCCCAGGGTTCTGGGATCAAGCCCCGGGTTCTGGGATCGAGCCCCGCATCCGGCTCCCTGCTCCTCAGGGAACCTGCTTGTGTTCCCCCTCTTGCTGTGTCTTTCTCTGTCAAATAAATAAAGAAAATCTTAAAAAAAAAAACTAGTTTAGATAAAAATCTGTTCTAAAATTTATGTAAAATGTGTCACTTATGTTTACTCATTTACCTTTACACCATACATTTAAATGCTTCTGAAATTGTTCTGAGAATTTTGTCTCTATTTTCAACTTCTTTCAGAAAAAATACCCTACCTAACTAGAATATTGGAGAATCTTTCCATTTGTTGTTTCTATTATTGTATCCAAACTTCAAGTTGTCTTAGAGTTGTAATATTTATAATACTTATTGTTATAGTCATATTATATTAATATCTGGGATCCCCTCTAATTTTCTTTCATATATACTCCTTAATCTGGAAAAAAAAAAAAACTGTCTATTTTTAGGAGCCTAGGCTCCTAAAATGCATTTTGAGACACTGAGGTCACATCTGCTGTTATAGACTTTACTACTATTTTAGAATTCTTTTCTTCCATGTGTCTTTTCAGGCATTTTAGGTTTCTTATTCATTTTGGCAGGAACAGGAGGCTTCAGGGGTCCAGAAGTCTTTCTTAGGCAGCTCAGTGTACTGCAGCTGCTCTTGATCTACCATCTGTTGCTTTGAATGACAATACCTCTTATTGTTCACCATGTGCATGTGCATATAATGTTTCAGTCTTTCACAGTAACATAAGAAGACATAATACAAACCAATACATTTATAGTCCAGATTTGTATTACATTCTTATTTTAAACAGATGGCTTTCATGCTCTTATTCATGCTTGTTTGTTTTCCATGCTAACTCTGATCGCATAGGTTACAGGTGTCTTTCCATGAAATTTGATGAGTGTTTGGGAAACTTCCCAATTTAATCAAATGGAACCTAGGTTAGAGTGGTAATTTTTCTCTTCATTAAACTCTGACCAATTTCTCCATTTTATAATTGAAGTCAATTCACATAACAACCCTAAATCAGTACCTCAATTTTTTATTGAAATTAATATCTTAACATTGTTTTATACCTTAAAACAGAAATGGTAACTATATTTTCTGTATTAAGATACACAGAACAGTGGGTGCCAGGGTGGCTCAGTCCTTCGGCTCAGGTCATGTTTCCAGGGTCCTGTGTTTGAGTTCTGCATTGGGCTACCTGGTCAGCAGGGAGTCTGCCTCTCCTTCTGCCCCTCCCCCCTGCTCGTTCTCTCTCTCGAAAATAAATAAAATCTTTCTTAAAAATCCACAGAACAGTAAGTGAGAAAATTATAAGAATACTAAATATTAACTGGGTTGGCTGACAAAGCCAAATGTACTTCCTGAATAGGTCTTTCCTTTCTGAGATTGATAAATTTATTCTTCACTTGAGAAAGAATTTTATTTTACTCTCAACTTGCTAGAATTAACTTTACACTGTAATCCATACATCTGAACATATAGTAAAGTTCGGCTATACAGCAGTCACTTGTTTCAAAAGATGGAAAGAACAATATTAAACTAATTAGGAAGGAGAGGTTGCTAATATAGAAATAGAAATTTGATTAGCTGCAATTTTGACTTTATATTTTTATTTATTAGCATTTTATTTTATTTTTATTTTTATTCAATTAATTAACATATAATGTATTATTAGTTTCAGAGGTAGGGTTCAGTGATTCATCAGTCTTATATAATACCCAGTGCTCCTTATATCACATGCCCTCCTTAATGCCCATCATCCAGTTACTCCATCTCCACTCTCCCCTCCAGCAACGCTCATTTTGTTTCCTATGATTAAGCTTCTAAAAATATGTATCTACTTTTTTACAGTATTTTTATCAAAATAACAACATTGAATGAGGCATTTCATTAGCCCTTTCTCCTGTTTTTTTTTTCTTGCTATCTATCAAATAATCTCTATTCACTTATCAACCGAAGAGCCTCCCCATCTGAAGTTGAATGTAATTAATTCATTGTGATTTAATCATCACTGTATAGAAGATACAAGGTAGGGACGCCTGGGTGGCTCAGTCGGTTAAGTGGCTGCCTTCGGCCCAGGTCATGATCCCAGGGTCCTGGGATCGAGTCCCACATCGGGCTCCTTGCTCAGCAGGGAATCTGCTTCTCCCTCTCTCTCCCTCTGCTTGTACTCTCTCTGTCAAATAAATAAAATCTTTAAAAAAAAGATACAAGATAAAAACTGTAAAATACCCAGTAAAAACAATAAGCATACCAAAAAATCCTATTATTTTCAGCTCTCTGACAGCTTACATACTAGGACAGGAAGAAAATGGGGGGAAAGCCGTTTTACTCCTAGAATTCCTATTACTTCTTACCACATCTAAATATAATTACACTTTTTTTTCTCCTAGGCTGAAATCAGAGCAATACTCTCAGCTATGCTTTCTTAAATGTATTTGGCTAACAAGATAGAGCTTTTCTTTTAGTAAAATGTACTCTGTGAATATTTTAGTAAATATTTCTAAATTCCTATATATACAAATATTTCTCAGATACCTATCTGATAAGAAGATGTGTTGGAAGAAATGCCTGGGAAATTTTCTATTTGTACATTATTTTCTTGGATAGAAGTGAGAGATCACTCTGGAAATTCTCAATTCCCCTATACATATTTACGGATTTTAAGAATAGGCAGATCTCCCCAAAACCACCTCCGGGGCGCCTGGGTGGCTCAGTTGGTTAAGCGACTGCCTTCGGCTCAGGTCATGATCCTGGAGTCCCTGGATCGAGTCCCGCATCGGGCTCCCTGCTCGGCAGGGAGTCTGCTTCTCCCTCTGACCCTCCTCCCTCTCATGCTCTCTGTATCTCATTCTCTCTGTCTCAAATAAATAAATAAAATCTTAAAAAAAAAAAAAAAAACCACCTCCGGACGTCGAAGATCCCAAACCTTTACATACAATTTGTTCTTTCAGAGTTTAGGGTCTCAATCCAAAGTCCCCTTCGAACTTTATCAAAAGCATTTTCCTATTCTACCACCAGGTGGCAGATGGATCCATTTTTCTGGAACAGGAGCCCAACCCCGCCCTACCGGAAGTTGTCATGTAAAGGAAACCTCTTTGGCCACGCCTAGAGTTCAGCACCCCAGACGCGGACAGCGACACCGCCCCATTTAGTCCCATGACTGCTGCAGAGGTTTTCACCTGACAAAGGAGTTGGCCAATCCTAACTGGTTCTAAGGGCCGCGTGACTGACTAAGTTACAATGCCAGATATGGAGGGGGTAAGAACCCCTTGATTTTGGATATTTAGGCTGGCAAGGAAACCAGCTGATATTAAATAATATCCCCTATTGCAAAATGCCAACTTTTTTCTCTCTCACTACTCCCGGATTCTAAGTGCATGCTGTAAATGCTGTCTTCGTGTGTGGGACAAACATTAGATCATCCAACCTTGGTGTGTTGGTTTATTCCAACAAAATGCGTAAGACAGCAAAGGCGGTACAAGTCTGTGCGAGTTATGGCGGCCAATACCTCATCTTGCACAAAGCTGCTTGTCAGTTTTCCTATGAAACTAGCGTGGAGATGGACTGCTTTTTCCGCATTGTTTTCCATAATTACTCTCGAAAGCACAAATAGCAGCCGTCTTTGTTAACATGAAATGACTGTTTCAAGCAAAGAGACTGGACTGAAGCACACGTGTGCTCAAAAAGTGACGGTTTAGGTGTTATGTTTCCAGTTGCTTAGCAACAAATTAGACAAAAAGAGTATGTTTGCACGTTTTAATTCGTGTCTCAGAATGGCAAAAACTCAAGGGCAAATGAAAATGGGCTCAGGACAGCGCAACATTAACTGGGAGTAGGAATTAGAATCAGAGTCTAATTAAATCTCAGTCCTGGGGCAGCAGGTGGGGCTAAATAGGAACAGCTAGCTGTTTAAGATGGACAAACAGGCTAAATTAGACTTAGTTTTAGCTAATTTATCCATGTTAAACCGATTTCTTTCTCTTTCCCACCTTGTTTTGGCGGCGATAATTTAGATCTTTAACCAGCAGAGGGCGAAATGGCTGCATTTTTCGCCCCTAAGACACTCCCTCCTCCCGTCCTCCTACCCCCACCCCTCTCCCCTTGCCCCGGAGAAATTAATTTACTAGGCTCGTCAAATATACACCAGCTGAGGAAGGTGTGGTGAAAAGACAGTAGCCCACGGAACTTGGCAGAGTGCCCATCCTGCCAACCTTGGATCTGTGGCTGCTCTTGTGTCTCCTCGCTTGGGTCTGCAGAGAGGATTGCAATGGTTGTTCCAGGAGGGCAGGGATGAAAAGCAGCCCCATCCCAGCCACTGGATATATGGGATCACTAGCTTCAGAGAATTAAGAGGGCCAGGGGTAGCCTAGTTAGAGGAGGAGTGTAACTTATGAAGGTTCCAAAGAGAAAAGAAGCAGTTTACCTTTCAGGATCAATAGCTCACTATGCTGGAATATCAACAACAAAAAAGGCTCTGCTCTGGCTTTGCTACTCTAGGAACAAAGATGGGGGATTGAGAGGTAGGAAAAGGAGAGGATGAGAGGAAAGATCAAGAGTCTGGCTGAGTCATCTTTAATACAAAACAAGTGAAGCAAGCCACTCAGGGAGAGAGACAATGAGAGAAAGCCTGCCAGAACACAGGGCAGAGCAATAAAGCACGCTGCACCAAGTTAATTTATTGTTGGGAAGAGCCCTCCACATTCTGGACAAACATACTACCTGCTCCACAGGGGCGTTTTACCTAGTATTGTAGGATTTTGCAGAATCTCCTTGGGCAGGCAGCCAGAAATCCCATTAATTGAACATGTCCTTTCTCCTACATATATTTATGTCTCAGAATTCATCTAAGTTTCAAACTAGTAAAATTAATTTTTTCTGGAGGCCATTAAACTTAGTTTTATGTGGCATTACATTTTCTCTCCTTTAAATGTTAAATTTCTGTAAAGCTTATTTTTAAAGGATACCATTTCATTAATAAATTCAACACTTGGGAGAGTAAAAGTTGGCTATGGCAGGGGGCAAGAGGAAGATGTCTTAAGATAGAGCAACACTTTTCAGAAAGCATGATTTGACTCACAGTTTCATGATTAATCTTTTTTTTTTTTTTTTTTAAGATTTTATTTATTTGACAGAGAGAGACACAGTGAGAAAGGGAACACAAGCAGGGGGAGTGAGAGAGGTAGAAGCAGGCTTCCCGCGGAGCAGGGAGCCCAATGTGGGGCTTGATCCCAGGACACTGGGATCCTGACCTGAGCCGAAGGCAGACACTTAACGACTGAGCCACCCAGGCGCCCCTTTCGTGATTAATCTTAGAGATAAAGTGTACTTTGATGGTGTGTTGAATGCCTGTGTCTTTGTAGCATTCCTTCTCTGCGTGAGCACTGGTAATATAGATTTTCTATGCATATACCAAATTTCATTCATGTTGCACCAAGATCCAAATGAGTGCTTAAAATTGGACATATATAATGATAATATAATTATAATCTTCCCATGGAAGCTAGGATTATCTTTAAAAAAAACCTAAGTAGTAAGTCAGCAAACAAGCGCTTAATAAAAGAGAACACCCTAATAGCCAATAAGCATATGAAAAGTTTTCGACATCATTATTTATCAAAGAAAAATTTTAAACCACAATAAAATGCCTTTACCCACCCAAGAGAATGGCTTAATTAATTAATTAATAATAAAACCTGACATTTTCTATTTTTAAAGATTTTATTTATTTATTTGAGAGAGAGAGACACACAGCGAGAGAGGGAACACAAACAGGGGGAGTGGGAGAGGGAGAAGCAGGCTTCCCGCTGAGCAGGGAGCCGGATGAGAGACTTGATCCCAGGACCCTGGGACCATAACCTAAGCCGAAGGCAGACGCTTAACAACTGAACCACCCAGGTGCCCCAAAACCTGACATTTTCAAGTGTTGGAAAGGATTGGACAACTTCAACTATCACACACTCTGGTAGAGTGTAAATTGGTACAATCACTCTGGAAAACTGGCAGCATTCAGTCAAATATCATATACATATTCCCTACAACTCAGTAATTACACTCTTAGGTATATACTCAATAGAAATGCTTATATGTACATCAAAAATGACATGTACAAGAATGTTCATCCTAGCTCAAATTTGGAAGGACTCCAAACATACCTCAATAGTAGAATGGAAAAGATATTGCTATCACCAAATACAGAAATATATACAGCACTGACATTTTTTAAGACTACTACTACAGCAACAATATGTATAAATCTCACAAACATAATGTTCAGCAGAAAAAAATCAGAAACCAAAGAAAACATTTTACATGAGTCTATTTATATAAAGCTCAATAACTGAAAAAACTACTCTAAGATAATTGAAGTCAGAACAGAGGTTCCATTTGGTGGAGATAAAGACTAGCAAGGAGTTCAAGGGAGGCTTCAGGGGTATTGGTAATATTCTAGTTCTTGATCTGGATGATGGTTACAGGTGTGTTCACTCTGTAAAAATCTACTGAGCTATACACTATGATTTGTATGTGCTCATTATGTTACAAAAAAACCACAAGACAGATCATTTCATGTTTTACATTTAAAATCATTGTGTCTTCCCATTACACTAAGAGCATGATGTAAATTCCTTAATTTGCCTATGAATTAACTAATAAACTAATCTTACCTAATTTTTAATCTCTTATTAACCACTTTCTCCTTCCACTATCACACTTGAATTACTCTGACCTTTCATCAGTGTCTAGAACATACCAATCTCTTCCCAGTCTTGGGGCCTTTGGACTTGCTGTTTTCTGTCGGGAATGCATTATTGCCAGCTCTTTTCATAACATGCTCCTTCGAACCCTTCCACTCTCAGATTAATAACATCTTTTTAGAGAAGCTTTCTTTGAATCTCCTATCAAAAGTCCCTGTGGTAATTTTCTATGTGCTGCTGTAACAAATTACCACAAACTTAGTGGCTTTAAACAACACAAATCTATTATCTTAGGCTTCTGAGGGTCAGAAGTCCAAAACGGGTCTCACTAGGCTAAAATCGAGGTATCAGCAGGGGTGCGTTCGTGCTGGAAGCAGGAGAGGAGAACCCATCCCCTTGCCTTTGCAGCTTTTAGAGGGTGCCTGCTTGTCTGGGCTTGTGGCCCCTTCTTCCATCCATCCTCAAAGTCAGCTGTGCAACAGCTTAAAATCTGACTTTGACACTCTCTCCTGCCTCTCTTCTCCACTCTTGTGATAATGCTGGGTCCACCCAGATACTCCAGGATGATCTCCTGACATCAAGATCAGCTGATTAGTAACACTAATTCCCACTTGTTCTGTGATATAACATATTTAAAATTCTGGGGATATCTTTTGGAGGGGCAATATTCTACCTACCCTAGTCCCTCCCCTCTTTTTTTCTAGCACAGCATCACGTTTATTTCCTTAAAAGCACTCATCACAATTTTTAATTGTTTTATCTGTTTCCTTGTTCACTTGTCCACTCTAATGTAAATTCTATGCCAGCACAGACCCCATCTATCTGTCTTGTTAGCTGCTGTTTCCCCAGGGCTTAGCCTAATGCCTGGAGCAACGTAGGAGTTCAGAAAGGATTAGTGGAAAGAATAAAGAAATGATTATGATTTTAGGTTTATGTTTTGACACTTAACAGCTCTGTTTGGTTTTTGTATTTCCTTCTCATATAAAAATATATATTGTATCTTGGCAGGAGGGGGATTTCTGGAGGAATTACAGCACAGATTTTTCAAACTCTCCATCATACTAACTCGCTGTAAAAAAACAATGCCCACAGATAGTGGCCCATATATGTCCCATACATATCTTCATCTCTTTATTGTACTTAAAACGATAGTTTGTAAGCTACCTTCCCCTGGAAAATAGCATATCACAGGGGTCATACTGCTGAAGGAAAGATCATCAAGGATGAAAAGTTGTAACTCTTTGTTATAATGTGAGGAAAATATGGTGCATAGGGCTCTAAGTCTGATCCTAGGATACAGCTATGAAGAGCGGTATCATCAGATAATCATCGTTTATCTGTTTTACCAGGTTATACTATCAGATACCAAAGGGGTTTTTTTAATACTTGGTGATTAATTTATTTATTCAAGAAATATTTATTGATCATCTGTTAAGTGTCATGTTAATAGGCTTCTAGGCTCTGAGTACACAGTATGAATAATACAAAGTCCCTATGTTTAGGGAGCCTACAAATTGATACATAATATTATGTGAGGTATGGCAAGAGTTTTAAAGAAGAAAGGTTTTGAATGGATATTTGATTTATGTTATAAAAAGAGAAGTCTTGGGACATCTGGGTGTCTCAGTCGGTTAAGCATCTGCCTTTGGCTCAGGTCATGATCCCAGGGTCCTGGGATGGAGTCCCGCATTGGACTCCTTGCTCAGTGGGGAGTCTGTTTCTCCCTCTGCTTGCCGTTCCCCCCCTGCTTGTGCACTCTCTCTCTCTCTGACAAATAAATAAAATATTTAAAAAGAGAGAGAGAAGTCTGGTTGTTGTCTGGGTGGAAGAAGGGAGACCTGTTAGAACACCACTGCAGTAAAATAGAAGATAATGGTAGTTCAAACTAGGATGATAGTACTGGAGTCAATAAAAATTGGTTGGACCTGAGACATATTTTCTTTTTTTTTTTTTTAAGATTTCTTTTACTTTTTTTTTAAAGATTTTTATTTATTTATTTATTTATTTGACAGAGAGAGACACAGTGAGAGAGGGAACACAAGCAGAGGGAGTGGGAGAGGGAGAAGCAGGCTCCCCACTGAGCAAGGAGCCAGATGCAGGGCTCGATTGCAGGACCCCGGGATCATGACCTGAGCCAAAGGCAGATGCTTAACGACTGAGCCACCCAGGCACCCCAAGACATATTTTCAAGATAAAATTCACATGGTTTGATGATGGATTTGGATGTGGAATGTTAAATATTAAAGAATGGCCCTCAGGTTGTTTGGGACATCTTGGTGGTTGGTGGTACCATTTACTGATATGGGGAAAGTGGGGGTTAATTTGGGAATGTACAGAATTCTTGATTTTCCATGTTAAATTTGAAAGGTTTGTTAAAGTTATAAATTATATGGATTGGGCAACTGAATATTTGAGTCTGAGGAGTTAGGGGAGATATCACATCTAGAAATAGGAATTTTAGAGTAAAGATTAGGAAAACTGTAATTGAAGCAATGAAACTGGATAAGATCACCTAGGAAATTAGTGAGGATAGTGAAGATTGGCCAGTCCTAGGGCACTTCAACATTCAGAGGTCTAGAACATGAGGAGAAGCCAGCAAACAGGACTCAGGGGGAATAGCCAGTGTGGTAGGAGGAAATCCAGGAGAGAATGTGCCCTGAAAGTCATGTGGAGAAAGTGTTTAGAGAAGGAGGAAGGAAACACTGCTGAGAGTTTAGTAAGTTGAAATACAAGATGGAAAGATGGAGGTCCCCTGTGACCTTGGCAGAGCAGATTCAATGAAGTGATAAAATTAAAAAAAAAAAAACAAAAAAACCCTGATCTAATGTGATAACCCATTATGAAAATATTATTCAGTTTGGATTCCTTTTAAATAACAGTACTTGAAGTAGAGATTATATGAACTGCCAAGATTGATGGTCTATATCCATGGAATAAATTAGCAAAACTTCTAAATTCACAATTTCTTGATATTAGATCAAAGTATATAGAGTGATTCACTGTAATGGTGGCTGCAGGGGGAAGACTGAGACTACTTCTTCATAGCTCTGAAGATACTACTTTATTCTCTGTCCGTAATGTACAATAATAGAAGTCATAGTTTTAAATTCTTCCCCTCTCTGAAGATGCCTACTCTGTACCTCGAAATAGAAAAATCAACTTCCTTGTGGAGAGCTTTTTGTTAAACTTCTATTTTAACTAAACCAATGCATTTTCCAAGCATTTCAAAGCATTTTCCAAGACCTCCATAGGATACACTGATGTTTGCAAACTAGTTCTTTGCATTACTTGTGTTTATACCGTGATAAGGCTGTTTCCAGTAATCACTGTCATGATCATTAGGCCTCCTAATCTCACAGGGTGTCCACTTTACAGAGCTCCCAAGTCCTTTGCATGGACCCAGTCAAGAAGTTTAAGAATGCGATCTCTCAATAATCTCTGCCAGCTCCTTTTTTTTTTTTTTTTTAAGATTTTATTTATTTATTTGACAGAGAGAGAGAGAGAGCACAAGTAGGGGGAGTGGCAGGCAGAGGCAGAGGGAGAAGCAGACTTCCCGCTGAGCCGGGAGCCCAACACAGGGCCCCATCCCAGGACCCCGGGATCATGACCTGAGCCGAAGGCAGTTACTTAACCAACTGAGCCACCCAGGCGCCCCTCTGCCAGCTCTTTTCCACAGAAGTGTTACTTTGAGAAACTTCTCTTCTAAAGATTGTTTCATTTTACCTAACAGCACTATAGTCATTCAGTTACTAAATATTATTAAGCATCTTCTATGTGTTTGGCCTCTTCTAGGATCAGAAAATATAGTATTGAATGAAATGGGTACCATTCCAGCTTCACAAAACTTGGATCCTAACAGGTAAGACAGGCAATTAAACTGTTAGAATAAACATGTTGCACACTATCAGAAGAAGACTATAGGATAGTAGAAGAACTCAAAACTGCAGGTGGGGTGTGGAAAGTTAGGAAAGAAGAAGAGTTATCCAGGAAGGAAAACAGTGACTAGTAATAGGGAAAAGTACCTACACAGGTTTAGAGTCAAGGAAAAACAGAAGGATAGTGCATTTGAAGAACTCTGCGAGCAAGGGAATAAACTGTATCATTATTTTTCTCTCCTTTAGGATGACCCGTCTTAATACTTCTTAGTGACTTTCAAACAACCTTGAAATTGATTATTCACTATTATAGATAAATGCCAAATTTTATTTTTTAACTTTAATAATTTGTCAACTTTTCAAGAGGTTTGATTTTTAAAAATAGAATAAAAATTAAAATAAAATAAATCTGAGCCATTGTGACTTTCTCTTCAGGCCACAAATTTATTTGTAATATGAGTAACAATGGTTTCAAATGAAGCAATTTGAATTTATCTCCAAGTAGCTATGACTAATTCTTTTTTTTTTTAAGATTTTATTTATTTATTTGAGAGAGAGAGGGAGACAGAGAGAGAGCAAGCGAGCATGAGCAGGAGAGCCCTAGGGAGAGGCAGTCTCCCCTGCTGAACAGGGAGCCCGATGCAGGCCTGGATCCCAGGACCCTGGGATCATGACCTGAGCTGAAGGCAGACACTTAACCGACTGAGCCACCCAGGCACCCCAATGAGTACTAATTCTTTAAATGTAACATTTATAACTTTGGGGGGGAAAAAAGATTAGGAGAGGAATTGGAGGTGGTAAGTAGAGGGAACTCTTCCAAGGAAATTTTTTTTTTAAAGATTTTATTTATTTATTTGAGAGAGAGAGAGAATGAGAGACAGAGAGCACAAGAGGGAAGAGGGTCAGAGGGAGAAGCAGACCCCCTGCTGAGCAGGGAGCCCGATGTGGGACTCAATCCTGGGACTCCAGGATCATGACCTGAGCCGAAGGCAGTCGCTTAACCAACTGAGCCACCCAGGCGCCCAGGAAATTTTTTTTTTTTTTGGTAAAGAAGAGAGAAATGAACTGTAACTAGAAGGAAAAATGAGGTCAATAAATGGTTATTTTAAGATGTGAGGAATAACATTATGCCTGTATGCTGATAGGAAAGATCCTGTAGAAAGGAGAAAATTGATAATACAGGGGTGGTAGAAAGCAATGTCTTTGAATATATAACATGGAAGGGGATCTGAGTACTTGTGGAAGGGTAGCTTTAGCAAGGAGCACGGACAGTTTATCTAATAGCCACAGAACATCAGGTAGGGGAGAAGGGAACAAAGACAGGTCAGAAGGTCAATGTGGTGTGAATTTGTGGACACAGTCTTCTGATTGCTTCATTTATCAATGGGTAAAGGAGATGCTCTACTGATACAGAAGTGGGGGCGTGCTGAAGGTTGAGAAGAGCAGAGAGTAGGAAGTAGTCACAGCAAGTAGGTGTGGGTAGGAGGTGTGGATTAGGAAAACACAATATGATCACCAGGCAGCATTAAAGGCCATTTGAAATTTGTAATTACAAATAGAATGTGAGAACAGCCAGAAATATTGTGGTATTTTCTCCTATCACTGTTTTGGGGGTTTTTTTTAGATTTTATTTTGGGGGCGCCTGGGTGGCTCAGTTGGTTAAGCATCCAACTCTTGATTTCAGCTCAGGTCATGATCTCAGGTTCGTGAGATCGAGCCCTGCTTCGGGCTCCACTGAGCATGGAGCCTGTTTTAAGTTTCTCTCTCTCCCTCTCTCTCTGCCCAACTGCTCCCATCTAACATGAGAGTTTCCTTCCACTGCCTTGGATAGTATCCACAGCTGGAGGAATCAAAAGGTGCTGGCTTTCTACCCATTTTGAGGACAAATCCATTCCTGAAGCCCATGCTTCTCCAAAGACTGGAACATTGGGGGGATCGTTGTGCTGCCAATGTTGCCCGTTCTCACGTGGATCAATGGCCTGTGACAACCAAAGAGCAACAAGAATATCTTTTTTCTTTTTTTTAAGATTTATTTATTTATTTATTTGATGGGGGGAGAGAGAGAGAGTACAAGCAGGGAGAGCATCAGGTAGAGGGAGAGGGAGAATCAGGCTCCCCACTGAGCAGGGAGCCAGACGTGGGGCTCGATCCCAGGACCTTGGGATCATGACCTGAGCCAAAGGCGGACTCTTAACCGACTGAGCCACCCAGGCGCCCCAGGGCAACAAGAATACCTTAAAAGTAGCACTGAGCGGAAGAGTGCTCATGTTTTTGCTATGGCTAGAAAGGGTACTCTTGAAATAGGGGAGTTTACTTAGAGCCTCCCAGAGGAATTTTTTTTTTTTTACTTTAAAAGTTGGCTACTTTCTATCACCAAGATCAGAAACACATTGGCCTAATCAGTAACTGTGGATATTGTGAAACATCCTAATATTTAAAAGGAAATTAAAAGTAAGTCTTGCTTGCTATCAATGCTAAAAATCACAAAGAGACACACACATTCTGAGTCACTGTAATAATTTTCTAGTCTTGGTTCACTGAATCTCTGCAGATTCAATTTGGCATCAAATAACAGCCCATTCTTCTCTGCCACCATGGTCACTGGGAGCTGATGGGGAGACAGATAGCACTTTAGCTACAGGAAAGGAGAAAGAAGCGCTTTCAGGTGACATTTCGTTTTGGGAAAAGTCTAGAAACATACAAGTCTGTTTTTCTGAGCAACCCTAAACAATCCTGGAAAATTTCTTCATGTTACCCTTTTTTAAATCAACTTAAGTAGAAGTTAGGGTACCTTAGTTTGCCTCTGGTTCTGTCCCTGACACTTAAAAGTCACCAACTGACTCTTACAGCTTCTCCATGTATGCAAGTCAAAAATAAAACTGCCCAAAAGTGTCCAAGGGGATTTCTGAGACATGGCTGACTTGAGAGCAGGGTGTTTCAACCTCCAGGGTGGAAAGAATGTTCATATCTTCAGTTCCAGACCCTAGCTAATAGGCAAGAAATGAAAACTGCTCCTCCCAGAAGAGACCTCACTCAGGCCAGGAGGATAGCCAGAGGCAGATGCCAAATCCAAGGTGGGACCCTGTAAGTCGTGTCTACAAAATGAATCAGGTTCTTAGAAGGACATAGCACACCAAGAGAGGTAGACACCTTTTCAAAGTAGCATGCTAAGATGGCGATGAGGATTTAGTTCACCTGATACCAATTCACCTAAAGTCAATTCTCCTGATGTCAATTGACCTAATTGATTTTGCTAAAATTAGCATTTTCTAGAGCAGTGGTTCTTAATCTTGGATATGAAGTAGGTAATTCTGACCTAGGGAATTTTTTAAAAAGTAATGCCCAGGCCAAAACCCCAGAAATTCTGATTCATTCTGCCTATCGTAGAACCCAGGCATTATCAGGTAAGCAAGTAATACAGATAAAAACAAATAATAATATCTTAATATAAATATGTGCCAAATATTGCATGGGACATATTGTATGATATATATTCTTTTTTTTTTAAGATTTTTATTTATTTATTTATTTGACAGAGAGAGACACAGCAAGAGAGGGAACACAAGCAGGGGGAGTGGGAGAGGGAGAAGCAGGCTCCCCGCCGAGCAGGGAGCCTGAAGCGGGGCTCGATCCTAGGACCCTGGGGTCATGACCTGAGCCGAAGGCAGATGCTTAACGACTGAGCCACCCAGGTGCCCCTGCACGATACATATTCTAAGAAATTATTATTTACCTAAAATTTAACTGGCTATCCTATATTTTTATTTGTTAAATCTGGCAATTCTACCTGTAACTCTAGTTTTATCCAGGATTGGCTCTAGTTATGTAGACCACACAGTTTGGACTGGGTTTATTTAATGTCTTCCGAATAAGTTTGCATCTTTTTAAAAGTATGTTTTTCCCATTTCTAGGCAGTTCAAGGTTTCATTTTTAGCCTGTTAGTTTCTAAGGAACTATTAAATATTATTTTCAAATTCTATTTTATATATTTATAATATATTAGGCTTCATTTGATTCATCCAATTTAACCCTTTTGAGTATTTGCTTTCTTTTTGCTATTGTTTTGTATTCCTTTGTGCATTTACTAGAATTTTAAAATATACCATGTCAGATCCAATTAGTGAAGCACTGAAGATTTGAAAGTAATGGGTATTTACAGATGAAATGATAAATATTTGGCAATTGTTTTAACATTCCAGGGGGGAAAGTGAGGAGAAAAATAAAGCAGAATTGGCAAGATGATGGTAATTGTTCTAAGCTGGATGATGGGCACATGAGGGTTTGTTGTACGATTTATCCTAATTCATGTCATTGAAACTTTTTAAAAAAAGTTTCAATTAAAAAAAGCCCCAGTGTGGGGCTCAAACTCATGACCCCGAGATCAAGAGTCACATGCTCCACTGACTGAGCCAGCCAGGTGCCCCTATATAATTGAAGCTTTTGATAGAGTTTAAAAAACGAACAAACAAAAAACAAAAGAAACAGTAAACAGACGTAATCGACATTTCAGACAGGCATCTGGACAGGGTTCAGTATTCCAAATAGCAAAGTAATACTAAATTATGACATATTATTAGCCAAGAAAAATACAAACAAGTCTCTTTCACGCTTCGTGTCTGCAGCCACAATCTCCTTAGAGACAGCCCACTAATGTCACATCTTTGTGTCTCCAGGGATATTTTAAACACACACCAGTATATACACACATGCACATATATATTACAAAATGGTAACTTATTCTATTTACTGCTCTCAGTTTTTAAAGACCTTTCCATATAAAGCTACCTCATTATCTTCCACCTGCTATTTCACCGCATGGCTACATTGGCATTTATTTAAGCAACCTCCTATTTGGGGATTCAGTGGGGGTTTTTTTTCAGTGGGGTTTTTAAAAAAAATTCCTAGCTATTTTACAATATTGCAATGCATATTCTTTTATAACCATCACTTCACACATGCCAAAATATTAGTATCTATCTTTAAAATAAACTTCTAAAGTGGAATTTTTAGGTCAATATTTTTAAAAATTATAGTGAAAACTGTCAGATTACTTTTTGTTTAAAAATTTTTTTTATTTATTTGAGAGAGAGAGAGCGAGTGAGCACGAGGGGTGGGGAGGGGCAGAAGGACAAGCAGCCTCCCCGCTGAGCACAGAGCCCAATGTGGGGCTCAATCCCAGGACCCTGAGATCATGACCTGAGCTGAAGTCAGATGTTTAACGGACTGAGCCACCCAGGTGGCCCTGTGTTTTTGTTTTTTAAGTAGGCTCCATGCCCAGCATGGAGCCCAATGCGGGGCCTGCCCTAGAGATCAAGACCCCAGCTGATACCAAGAGTTGAAGGCTTAACCGACTAAGCTATCCAGGTGCCCCGAAACTATCAAATTACTCTTACCCATTTATATCCCATTAGCAATATGTCTGAGCTCAATTTACTCTCAAAAGCAAAGCCTGAGACAAGAGTTTGTGCACAGGTAATTGTTTGGGAGATGATCCAAAGGGCCAGGAAAAGTGAGATAGAACAAAGCCAATCCAGGATGCATTATCGAGATTGCCACTGTGAACAACTGAGGCTCCAGCCAGCCAGAACTTCAGAGTGGGGTGTAGGATGTCTCTTATAATTGTTCACCCAAGGATCAACTGGGAGAAACATTTGTTTCTCATCACTCATTGGTTGAAGGTTGACCCAGAGTTGGTAAGTCCCACACTTCTAGGTAAACCTGTACCTTCAAGCACCAGTGTCCCATAAGACATCAGAAAAGCCCTAGGAAAGAAAGCAAAAGACATAAATGCATGCTTAAGGCAGGACTCTATCAGCCAGAAATGAGTCTAAGCTCACAGAAGATTTACTTTTAATTTTTTTATTGTTATGTTAATCCCCATACATTACATCATTAGTTTTAGATGTAGTGTTCCATGATTCATTGTTTGTGCATAACACCCAGTGCTCCATGCAGAATGTGCCCTCCTCAATACCCACCAGCAGGCTTACCCATCCTCCCACCCCCCTCCCCTCTAGAACCCTGTTTGTTTTTCAGAGTCCATCGTCTCTCATGGTTCGTCTACCCCTCCGATTTCCCCCGCTTCATTCTTCCCCTCCCGCTACCTTCTTCTTCTTCTTTTTTTTTCTTAACATATATTGCATTATTTGTTTCAGAGGTACAGATCTGAGATTCAACAGTCTTGCACGATTCACAGCGCTTACCAGAGCACATACCCTCCCCAGTGTCTATCACCCAGTCACCCCATCCCTCCCACCCCACCCCCCACTCCAGCAGCACTCAGTTTGTTTCCTGCAATTAAGAATTCCTCGTATCAGTGAGATCATATGATACATGTCTTTCTCTGTTTGACTTATTTCACTCAACATAATACCCTCCAGTTCCATCCACGTGGTTGCAAATGGCAAGATCTCATTCCTTTTGATGTAAGCCCACAGAAGATTTTATTTACTGCCACAACAGACAGAATCAGAGGTGAAGTTTAGAGGATACGAGAGAAGGCACAAGAAGTATCTGAAAGATGGCAAAAGAAGTACCTTGCTAACACACTGTGGCGTTAAACTGCATAACCATTTTAATCAATGGATGAAAAAGTTTATCTCAAAGGAGTTTTATTTTGAATTTGACCCACACCCAACAGGCTCCAGGTCTGCTACTTGGGGAATTAGTCAAACTTCTATCAATGAGCTCAGAGAATCAGGAACAATGACATGAGGAAAATGGAAGACAAACTCTTGCATGTTCTGGTTTGGTCTCAGTCACTATGAAGACTGAAGGGTAGAAGTCTAGAAGAAAGGCAGGTGGCCCATTGTACTCCATAGTTTCTAAGCTCCTGATCCAGTAAGCCCCCTGGGACACAGGCCTAATGCATCCTTCTACTGAGATGTCAAGTCTGCATTTATTAGCGTAATTATCTATTGCACAAATATATGGACTGAATATTGATTCTGCGATCACACACTGTAATCTATCTCACATATCTACTGGGCCAAATAACACCATCAATTTTTCACACTGTTTTGAAGCCAAATTTGCTGTTTGGATTCTTAAAGGCATCTTGTATCCTGGTAAATATTTGACACCTGTTCTGTGCTGATTGATCTCAGCCTATCAATAACCATGGCTGTGGCTGGAGAGGCCCTTGTGGTTCTTACGATTGTAAGACGCCCCCAGCAAGAACCATAAGGAAACTCTGTGGGGGAAACAAAAACAAAAACAAAAACAAAACTTTACTACTTACAGATACTGGAAATTATGTATGTGGCATAGCTGGGGCCAATGGCTAGGTCGCGGGGGTGGCGGGCAGGGGGGAAGGGAGAGGGGGAGAGAGAGGAGAGCAAACACCTGCGGTTCTGCTTTTATTGGAGGCGAGAGCCTCATGGCCTCACTCTTTATTGGTGAATTTAAAATGTAAGAATGGGAATTTAAAGTGCAGGGAGAAAAAAAAAACTAGCTACCTGAAAGGTCAGGTATGGAAATCCACCAAGATAGGGGTGGAGGGCGGTGGCTGTCTTGAGGCCCGCAGTTACTTGACATAACCATCTTTGCAGGGGGTGCCTTTCTTAAAGTGAATGCCTCAGCAATCACAACTTAATTCAGGGGGCGCCTGGGTGGCTCAGTCGTTAAGCGTCTGCCTTCGGCTCAGGTCATGATCCCAGGGTCCTGGGATCGAGCCCCACATCGGGCTCCTTGATCAGCGGTAAGCCTGCTTCTCCCTCTCCCACTCCCCCTGCTTGTGTTCCCTCTCTTGCTGTGTCTCTCTCTGTCAAATAAATAAATAAAATCTTTAAAAAAAAAAACTTAATTCAGGCAATTGCGTAACAAAAAGAAAAGCCCGTTATCACTCAGCTTACGCTTCAACCCTAAGTCAGATCAGTTAAATCATAATTTCTGGTAGAAAAAAAGGTGCAACTCTATGGCAATCAAAGACACACAAATTAAACCACAATGCTTTGCTTATCTTCTTTTCAAAGATGAGAAGGAATGATAATATCCATTAGGCAAGAAATTCTCATAAAGGGCTGGTAGGAGTGTACTGCATTTGCAGGGGCCTAGTTTGTAATATGCAGAAAAGGTTTAATGTGCATATTTTTTTGCTTCTTAGTAATTCCACTTTTTGGAACCTATCCTGCAGGAATATTGGATTAATGTGCCAAACATGGTAGAAGAGTGTTCATTGTAGCACTGTTTACAGTGGTAAAAATATGCAAAACCTTTAATATCAATTAACAGGGACTGGTTAAATAAATTGTAGTTTAACCATGTCAGGAAGTATATGCAAGTAATTTAAACGATGTATATGTATGTGGGAAAAAGCAAGTTACAGAAATAAGACTAGTACACATATATACAGAAAAAGGCATCTTCTCATTCCTGGTGCTCCCCTCATGCAAAGGGGACTCAGAGTCACACTCTTAGCTTTTCTGTGCCCCGTGTTCACTCTGCCTCATGGGACTGGAATGACTTATTTTGATTGGCAATGTGGGAAAGAATAAACTATTAATACTTGACTCTGCCCCTTGGCCTCTTGGAAGTAGGCTGCCTGCTGGGATTACTGGTTCCCTTCTGCTCCTCCACGCTGTCTTTCCTGCCTGATACTGGGATGGAAACCCTGACTAACGTGGGGTTCAGTTAGTCCCTAAATTTGACATTCACACTGATCTCTGTCCTATAACTAACTCATCTTTATCATTAATGAAAGTAGCACTTTTGCCTTCTTATGCCATTCATTTGTTTTGTTTATCAATGTATTCATTACTCTGGACAAGGAAGAAGGCTGCTATTTATTGGGTCCTTCCAGCACCCAGTTATATATGCATTGAAAAGTTCATGGAAGTGTAGCTTCCAAACTCTCAGTGGTACCTCTCTGTAGATACTGAACTTGATGCTTTCCAAATTCTAGGCTTCTGTATATTTTATTTTTAAGATATATATGTCTATATATAGAGAGAAAGATACATATATATAGGGGCACCTGGGTGGCTCAGTCGATAAGCGTCTGCCTTCGGCTCAGGTCATGATCTCAGGGTCTTGGGATCGAGCCCCACATCAGGCTCCCTGCTCGGCGGGAAGCCTGCTTCTCCCTCTCCCACTCCCCCTGCTTGTGTTCCCTCTCTCACTGTGTCTCAATCTTCAGATAAATAAATAAAATCTTTAAAAAAAAAAGATACATATATATAATTTTGTATTATTTTTACTTTCTCTTTAAAATTAATCAATATTGATATTTCCATTTTGAATAAAAAGAGAAATAACAATGATGTACTACTCTCTATATAAAATAAATATAGGGGCACCTGGGTGGCTCAGTCGGTTAAGCATCTGCCTTCGACTTAGGTCATGATCTCAGGATCGTGGGATTGAGCCCCATGTCAGACTCCCTGCTCAGTGGGGAGCCTGCTTCTCCCTCTCTGTCTGCCCCTCCCCCCTGCTCGTGTGCACACACACTCTCTCTCTCTCTCAAATAAATAAATAAAATCTTAAAAAATAAAATAAATATGGCCACCTTATACTACTTATGGCTGTGAAGGGTGTCATGAAATGGGTATTGTCATTCACTGCTGGTGGCCTCTGGTCTTGCAGTCCCTGGTAATAGAAGAATGACTCTGCTTTGTCACTTACTAGCTGTGACCTTGAATGAGACATTTCCCTTCCTCGGTTTTCTTGTTAAATAAGTTTCCTATAGGCCCTAACTTTCTAAGATTCTATACACTGATGTTTAGTTTACACTTGAGGAATATCAGTGGTCAGCAAGCTTTTAGCGTTGTCTCTAAATGTCTGATCTCCCCTTTTCTGGGAATTCTCTTTTCCATCTCCATCCCACTGGCCCATAGCTGATGGGACCACAGCTGACCACCAGACTCCAGGCAATCCAATCAGTTTTTCTCTCCATGAAGAATTTTAGAATGGGTATTTAGAAAAAGAAGGTAGGTTTTTGTGGACCACCAGAACTAAGGATAAATACATTTAGAAGCTGTGGAGGGGCACCTGGGTGGCTCAGTTGGTTAAGCGACTGCTCAGGTCATGATCTCAGGGTCCTGGGATCGAGCCCCGCATCGGGCTCCCTGCTCGGCAGGAAGCCTGCTTCTCCCTTTCCCACTCCCCCTGCTTGTGTTCCCTCTCTCGCTGTCTCTCTCTGTGTCAAGTAAATAAATAAAATCTTTAAAAAAAAAAAAAATAATACATTTAGAAGCTGTGGAAAAGAAGAGAGAAACAATGGTCTGTAGAGATAGGGAAGAATGAAGCAGATTAAGAAAGATAATTAGAAAAGATGAAATTAAAAAAAAAAAACAAAACAGTTCTGGCTTTATGGCCTCTAGGTCTCTTCTGGAGGCCCGGCTGCCTTCCCATTCTTGGTTTCAGTGAGACAACCTCTCTGTCTTTATAGTCAATTGTCCTTTTTAGCTTAATCTAGATGGATTTGGTTTCTTTAACTTGCGACCACAAATCTGTTCTATGGTGTACATCTCTGCCAACAGAATAGACCTGTCCCACAGCCCCTCTGCCCTCTCATTCCACATCTCTGCAAAGACAGTAACTGAATGCTCCTATATTTCTGATGGAAGCTCTGCCTGTAGAAACCCACCTCCCTGCCCTCCAAGCACCCCCAGGCTAGATCTAGCACTGCCTATTCCAGGTACTGCTCCCAAACCTGTGCACCACACACCTATGTTCCCGAACTGGTTTACCAGACACCTGACCGGGCTCTGAGGTAGCTTTGCCCTTGTGAAAGGTATGAAAGGAAGTCGGAGGCTTCTAGACTCCCTTGCTCTTGGAGAATTGGCTGTAGGCCTGAGGAAAGACAAAGAGGAAAGTGATCTGGAAAGTTACTGCAGTTGAGAGGAAATGTGTATTTCATCTGGATAATGAATGCCATAGAAGCTGGAATAAACCTAAGGACTTGGGAGTGTTAATTCTTTCTTGAAAGGCTGATTTGTGTCAATAATTTAGTGAGGCAAGTCTTTCAAAGCTATGAGCCAGATGATTCTGTAACAGATTAACACATGAATGGCTACCTTGATCCTTGGCTGTCTCAGAGTCATTACTGATAAACAATTTATTTTTCTTGGGCACCTGGGTGGCTCAGTAAGTTGAGCGGCTGCCTTCAGCTCAGGTCATGATCCTGGAGTCCCGGGATCGAGTCCCGCATCGGGCTCCCTGCTCGGCGGGGAGTCTGCTTCTCCCTCTGACCTTCCCCCCTCTCATGTGCTCTCTCTCTCTCTCACTCTCTCAAATAAATGAATAAATAAAATCTTTAAAAAAAAAAAAAACAATTTATTTTTCTTAAAATGAAATCCGGTCCACAGGTACTAGGTTTGTATGTCTACTTCTCAGCTAAGATGTAACAACCTTGAAGACAATTGAACTGTTTTCTATGCAGTATTCAACCAGATGGTATTAATATATCGTAGACCCAAGCAAGTATTTGAATTGTCTTCTTTCATGTGTGCATCTCAGTCTATGATTGGATGAAGAAAAGTCTTTGGATGAAATGGAGCTCTCAAGAAATTATTTTGGGTAAGTAAATGAAAACAAATTTTTCTCACTTCTGTCTTTCTCTCTTGTGAATGTCTCTTCTGCTTTCGTCATTCATCTATATAAATAAAGCCATAATTTATTGCTGAGTACCAATATTGAGTATGGGTTCAGATGGAGGACTGTGGTTACTATGGAGGGAATCACATTAAGTTCCTAAAGGCCTTATAAAATTCCTCTTTGGGATACACCTAGACCAGGTTTTATAAAGCTCAGGTACTGAATTTATCATTGCACACAGGCGCCATTTTTTGTTTCTAGTAGCAAAAATCTGGATTAGCCTAAATATCCATTAATAAAGGAACAGGCGAATGCATTATGACCTTGTGATCTGTCCATTATATGAAATTTGTATAGGAATTAAAAGCAGTGACTTAGAGTTAAACTGGAGAAGTCTCCATGTTACTGTAAGTGAAAAAAAAAGCTTTAGGGTAATGAGTGTGGTATTGTCTTTTTTTTAATTTGAAAAAGAAAACAATTACACTTATGCATATGTGATACACATGTATCACATGAGTTTAATATTCTACCTTCTACCTAACTGGTTATGACAGTAAGGTTGTTATAGACCCCTCTTAGGCATAACTTCAAAGGGAGAAGAGCACCATGATCATTGGCGGGTCTCCTTCCTAATTGTGATTGTGTGTGCACATAGAGGAAAATGTGGAAAAACACACCTGAAAATATAGACATTGAATACCTGTGTGAGAGGGAACTGTAAGATTCTTTAATTTATAAAGAAGAACGTGTACTTTTATAATAAAAATTTAGTGTCTAAAATTAAATCAAGTTAGGCTAGTGAAAGCCAAGCTTAAAAATGGGAGCTGTTTAATTAAGTCTCTTGTATGTTTATGCATCAGTTGTCAATTTCTTTAGCTCTGCTTGAAGACCAGCTGCTGGCTGAGTGGTTGAATTGTTCATGTTCTTTGTGGATTGGTGATTCTCCAGTCACAGGATAATTGCATAACCTAACAAATTGCTGGGCTTTATGTTTTTCACTGCCTAATCGCCCTTATTTCTTTGTGCAGACTAGACTCCATGTTATGGAAGTAAATCTAGCAGTCAGTCTATGTCTTAACTTAAGCTCAGAGATAAACTCATAGACTTTTTTTGAAGCGAAACACTTTTTTTTAAAGATTTTATTTATTTATTTGACAAAGAGAGACAGCGAGAGAGGGAACACAAGCAGAGGGAATGGGAGAGGGAGAAGCAGGCCTCCAGTGGAGCAGGGAGCCCGATGCGGGGCTCGATCCCAGGACCCTTGGATCATGACCTGAGCTGAAGGCAGACGCTTAATGACTGAGCCACCGAGGCGTCCGCGAAAGACTTTTAAGATTTCATGTTGCAGCAGGCATTTCCCCATGGATCAACCCCATGAGAAAATGGGAACCAAACAAACATTTTACCCAACTGGTTCTGACAATGGGGTTGTGATATACCTCTTTTAGGCACAACTTCAAAGGGAGAAGAGCACACTGCTCTATTTCCTAAAGCCCCCTGCTTCATTATAACAGAAGGGTCTGTGTGTGTACGTATGTCTGCATAAAATCAGAAGGGGCATCCCAGGTTGCAATTATATGTCCTGCTAGACAACAGCCAAGCTAATTCTGGGAGAAATTATGTGATCTGCTGCTTCTGCAAGGAGAGGAAACACATACAAAAAGTGACGAAACAGGGTCAAAGAGTGGCTAGCTTGCCATTTCTTAAGGAAGCTCTCGGGGCTTTCAAATCCTAAGGAAGCTTATCTGTAGTTTTTTGTGTGTTTGTTTTAGCACGCCTCTTATTTTGGAGGTCTTAAAATCTAGATTTAACATTAGAATTGCTTTAGTGTTTGGTCAACTACGTTTGTGCTTTAGGATTGGGTTTTGAATTTATAAAACATAAAATACACTAATAGGACATTTTGGTGACTTAGAATCATACTTTAGCCTAAAAGCCAACAGTAAAGGCTCTGATACTCATTGAGGAACCTCATCCTTTCAAATCAGGTGAATTGTAATTCTTCAAAAGAGTGAATCCTGCACTCTCTTTAAGACCCACATCAAGCAGCCTGGTGCTTAAGAGAGATAAACTTGGTTTGTTCCTGATTAGCTGTAGGACACTAGGCAAGTTTGTGGATCTTTGGTGTTTTGCCCATCTGCCAAAAGAAGTTGTTGGAGTTGACTCCAATTTCTCTCACAAGCTGTTGCACTTAGGCTCATGTGGAATTTATATGCCAAGTGATTTCTAAGCCCTTTGGTCTCTGGCTTTCAGATCACTGATCACTGATATGGAACAGCTGTAAACAGACTGGTCCCCTGACCACTTAGAGACCTGATTATTATTCACGATAGAAGTAGGTAAAATGTTATGAAACTGACTTGACTACTTTTCCTTCAGAAGTGAGCAAAAATGTGAAGCAGTAAAAATATTTTTATTGCAAAGTTTAAGTTGACTTGTAATCCATCACTCACATTTTAATCAGTAGGAAAAGTGTCTTGAGTGTAATAGCTAAATTTCTGAAAAAAGATGAGATGGGGCACCTGGGTGGCTCAGTCGGTTGAGCGTCTGACTCTTGATTTAGGCTCAGGTCATGATCTCAGGGTTGTGAGATCAAGTCTCACGTTGGGCTCACTCTGGGCGTAGAGCCTGCTTAAGATTCTCTCTCATTCTCTCTGCCCCTCCCCCCCACCCTACTTCACCCCACACCCCACCTCTCGCATGCACACATGCTCTCTCTCTCTAAAATAAATAAATGAATCTTAAAAAAAAGAAGGGTGCTGGGGTGCCTGGGTGGCTCAGTTGGTTAAGCGACTGCCTTCGGCTCAGGTCATGATCCTGGAGTCCTGGGATCGAGTCCCGCATCGGGCTCCCTGCTCAGCAGGGAGTCTGCTTCTCCCTCTGATCCTCCTCCCTCTCATGCTCCTTCTCTCATTCTCTCTGTCTCAAATAAATAAATAAATAAATAAAATCTTTAAAAAAAAAAAGAAGGGTGAACAGGTGGAAGAAATCGATTATTAAGAATAGCAACTCTTGGGCGCCTGGGTGGCTCAGTCGTTAAGCGTCTGCCTTCGGCTCAGGTCATGATCCCAGGATCCTGGGATCGAGTCCCACATCGGGCTCCCTGCTCTGCGGGAAGCCTGCTTCTCCCTCCCCCACTCCCCCTGCTTATGTTCCCTCTCTCGCTGTGTCTCTCTCTGTCAAATAAATAAATAAAATCTTTAAAAAAA